>NC_050461.1:28847674-29147674 GCF_903995425.1 Onychomys torridus | reverse complement strand
CTGGGTTTCTTCTTATCTTCCCACTTCAGATCCCAAGTGGTTTTCCATATTTTATTCCAACAATTTCCTCATGTTTGACAAATCAGGTCAATGCTCTGCACAGAATCCTAGCAAACAAGGTCTGTGTTTGGAAGGACGGGAACCAAATGGAAGCCATTTCGGCAGTTCGGGTATGGCAATTACTGAAGCGAGCTTGGTCCTACAGCACCTGTGATACCAGTTCAATGGGGTGGGCTGACAGGACCAGCAGCTGAGAGGAGAGCACCCGATTTCAAGTCGATCCCATGGATAGTTGCCCGGGGTGGTCTGGGAATGTCAGCTTCATCCAAGGCTAATGTGACTATCTAGAAATTCTACTCTTATCTCTGAGGCCCTGACATCACGGCCTCATTCTGCCACCAGCAGTACGTCACAGTAGCATCTTTCTCCTAAGAGAAAGGAGGGACAGATGGTTTGAGAAGGTTTGAGACCTGGGCCTGTAGCATGAATCTTAAAAGGTCTTATTAATAAAAACAAACCTGGAGGCCAGTTATTGGGGTGAATACTGGAAGATTAGAGAAGCAGAACAAGCCTCAGCTTCTCACCTCGCCAGTTCCTCAGCTGATCCTGTTTCCTCAGCCTGGAAGCCTCTGAGTTCTCATCCAAATGGATGTCAGCTGAATTGCTGCTAAAAGCCGAAAAGCTTAACCAGCTCTAGTTCCTGGTCCTCATGCCTTATATACCTTTCTGCTTTCTGCCATTACTTCCTGGGATTAAAGGCATGAGTCACCATGCCTGGCTGTTTCCAGTGTGGCTTTGAACTCACAGAGATCTGGATGGATCTCTGCCTCCAGAAGGCTAGGATTAAAGGTGTGAGTGCCACCATTTCCTACCTCTATGTTTAATATTATGGCTGTTCTGTTCTCTGATACCAGACAAGTTTATTATTTACTATATTGGGGAACACAATATCACCACATGGGCCAGGGGTGCCTTTAGGTTGGAGACTGGGCTTAGCTTACTAGGAAGCATGGGTTGGCAAGGACTCAGCAGTTGTAAGGCTAAAGCCATCTGTCTTATGCCAGCAAACATAGCATAAGGTCATACAAATGCTGTAACATGAGTAAACTGAGGGCCTGAGTCCCCTACACAAGAGGCAGCTGTAGTGAAGAGGACTAGTCAACTGCCACAGAGTTTCACTTCAGGGATGTGCATCAGATCTGGAGCATGGACTACAAGGTGTATTCCAACCCTGTGTTTCCACAGCAGACTCAGAAAGGGAGTATAAAAATGGAAGAACACAGAGCACATTAGAGGGCCAGAGCTTTCTGGAATAGCTCATATTTAATCACATTTCAAGGAATCCATAATGCTCTCATTGATTTTCAGTGTTGACTTGACCACTCTCTACCATTTAATTACTTTTCATTCACATCTTCGTTAATTTCTTCTGTCTTTCCACATCTGCATGCTGTCTGTCATAGCAGGAGTATTGCAATCATGTCTTCCTTATAAACTCTGCGTGATTTGAGGAAGAATCTTGAAAGGGCTTGATAGACAGTGAAGTTCCAGACACACATCTTCCAGCCTGGCAGTTACTATAAAATCAATTCCATATGTATTACAAATATCACCTACGACTTGAAAAGCCTGCCCTAGGCTTCACACCAGGTTGGTCATTTAGCTAATTTTCATTTTGACACATTTTCAGGCTGTTTCACTAGTTTCATTTTATTGAAAGACTCCTCTAGTTTATTGTCCAAAATATTCTAGTTTCTAAATATAGAACATCCATCTCTTCAATCCAAAGTTTGAGTTCCTAAGTCCTGACTTCCTGGAGGAAATGAATGTCTTTTAAAAGCTATGAGTTTGACATTTAATGATAAATTAAATACAATTAATGTAGTTCTGGAGCTTGAGAGTGGTGCTGGTTCTTACTAGTGATTTTCTTTAAGATCAAGTTCATTCTCTGATTTGAAATGACTTTCCTATGTCGACACTCTGTATGACAGGGATAATGATATTTCAAGCCTGTACTTACTTTTCCTAGTGAAATCACTTGACTTGTGTTTATCTATCCAAATAAACTTCATGTTCCAGGAGCAGCAGATCCTTCTGAGGGAATGGGCATGTAGCTCAGGAACAGAGGGTCACTCAGCTCACAGTTTCTGAAGCACAGACTGGGAACAGGACCCCATATAAAGTCAAATGGTTTTCTTTGCAAAGAGGAGATATGCTGTGAGTTATAACGGAAATATCTGTTTAATAAGTGTAGACATGAGTTTTTAAAATCAAGATAAATCACAATTTCTAAATTTAGACATTGCAATTAACTCCTGTAGTTACTGCAGAGGACTCGCCTTTCTGGGTGACACATGACATCAAGTAGGCAGAACACACAGAAGGCCAAGTGGAAGGTCAGATACAGATGGGGGAAGTGAGAAAATGAAGTCAGCACAGGCCTACTTCCAGGCATCAATTTCTATAAAGTATAGTTGTTGTTTTTTTTTTAACAACCTTCTTTATTGCTAGTTGAGGTATATTGTGGAAGTTTCATGGAGGCAGCTTCTGTGTCATGTCTAGGTGACCCTACCTTGCAGCAGACATCCTGGGCCTCTGGATCTTACAATCTTTCCATTTTTTCTTTACGAGGTTCCCTGAACCTTAAGCGTCTAGCTTGTATTGTAGAACTGGGGGCTGGGCACCCCCCAGTCACTTGTTCTCTGTATTTTGACCATTATAAATCTCTGGAATAGTTTCCATCTGTTGCAAAAAGAAGCTTCTTTGATAAGGGGTAAGGACTTCACTTATTGTTGGTAATAGGTTGAGTATTGAGCACACAGTTAGAAATTATACTGGTTCAGGAAAAAAGGAGGTAGTGGGTTCTCCCCCTAGGATCTATGACCTGTCTGGCCATAGGCAGTTAGCTAGTTATCAGGCACGAATGCTCTCCTATTCCCTGGTAGGTTATGCAACCCCAGTGGTCAGCCTTTAAGCACATGCACACTTGAGCAACACTAAATGGATTCAGTAGGTTATGTATATTTATGAGTATGCATGTAACAATAATAATTACAGAAAAAGAGGTCATGAACTTGAGGGGGAAGACATAGGAGTAGCTGGAGGGAGAAGAGGAAATTATGTAAATATGGGACTTACATTCAAAGTTCTCAAAAATAAAAAATACATAATTTTTTCTTAATCTTTTAAGAGTGGAAGAGATAGCTCTGGTATTAAGAGCACTTGTTGCTCCTGCAGAGAACTGAGCTTTGGTCCCAAGCACTCATATCAGGTGGCTACTAACCCTCTGCAACACTAGTTCCAGGGGGATCTGACACCCTCTTCTGGCCTGCTCAGGCACCTGCGTGCATGTGGTGCACATACATACGCTCAGGTGGGCGTGCACACACACACATAAAATATGATGGAAATTATTAATGAATTTTCAGCTATTTTTATTGTGTGTGCTTTTGTAGTACACCGTGATCATTTGATAGAGGCATATGTGTTATGATTATATCAGGGCACTTAGCATTTTTTATCTTCTTACACCTATCATTTCTTCGTTGGAAAACTCCAAGAATCTCTCTTCTAGTTGCTCATACAATATAGGATAAATTGTTGGTAACCATATTCCCTTGAGGAAGCCACAGAACACTGGCACTTACTTCTCCTGGCTGTGTTTCTGCACTGGTTATCTGGTCTCCCTTCCTTCATCCTGACTCCTTTGCTTCCTGGCCTTGGGTGGCCACTGACCTCCACTCTGCCTCTATGGAATCATCCAGGCTTAGTTTCAGCATGAATTTCTTAACAAGAATACCAACCAGAATTAACAAATTTTTCATATTTATGGATTTTTGCCAAATTGGGATGACACTCTGTTTAGGGTGTGTGGGCAGCACTAACTGTTAAAGTCTCTCTTTCTAGTCTGAAAATAAGAGGGTTGCCTAATCATCTCAAAGGTACTTACCTGTAGCTAAATGTAGCCTACTACCCTAAATGGGTTTTTAAGGATTCCACTAATTATCCTAAAGAATTATCCTAATGTTTAACAACATTCGCTGCATCTACATATTTATATATTTTGAATTTTTACTTATTTATAAGGATTTATTTATTTATTACTATTATAATATGTCTGTTTTAAAATCATGCAAAATTAATATGTTCATAAAAATGTTCCAGGACGTTAAATGCCAGAGCACATTTATTAACTTATCCCTTGTGCAACTCATGTGTACCCTCATATTTTATTTCTTCACTTATTCATGCGTTAATTTAAATATTCATTGAGCATAAGCTGCCTATCTGGCACATAAAGGCACGCATGAAGCGGGCCACAAAATGCATGCTTTCTTCCCTTCTGGTCAGAAAAATTAACTCCTAATATGGTACCTAGTACTTATGACAGCAGTCAGGTCTCCTTCAAATACTGCAACACTCTATAAGACTGACTTTGCTATCCTATATTACTGATAACGAAAATGAAATCGAGAGAGGTTCAGTAACCTTGGCCGGGCTTGCACTGCCCAGCTGCTGAGTAATCATCCCCAAAAACAAGAAAGGAAAACTCACAAGGCAAAATATATTGTCCTTATATAGAAATTTAGGCAAATACAAATAAGTAATATAGTTCGAGGAGATGTTTTTCAGCATTTTTTTAAAAAAATAGCATTTAACAAGAGAGCACCAAGCACCCAATAAAGAATCTAGATCGGTCTATAGGAAGTGGGGTTCAGGGGCTATGAAAACTCCAAAGGAGGCCTCGGGAAGCCTGGCTCTGGTAAGGTTTGAGAAAGAGGTACCTAAGCCGTATTCTCTCATCGGCCTGTGTTTCACAACGCCTAGCATACACTTGTAGGGATAATCATTCTAGCACATTATTACATTGATGATGAACAGCAGACATTATTTGGTGTTTTGACTTTTCATAAAAGGCTCCATTGTAACCGCTTGTAAAACAGGTCTATTTTATGTCAATAGCTGTTCTCATGACTCTCACTGTTTGACTTCCCATCTATTATTTCACGAACACGTTCTATTGTAAACTTCTAAATGTCAAATGAAAAATCAGTAGCTTGAGATTCAACACGTCCATCTTCGGTTCACCTGCAAGTCGCGACCACACTGCCACCTAGTGGTTGCTAGCAGAGGCTTCCGCGATGAACAGAAATTCTATTCAAACACTGCAAACTCAACACATCTCTTCAGCTGGTTCTGGTTCGGTTACTTGGAATACACAGCTCATTTTACCACAGAGAAGATATCATGGGTGACTGTGAAGTTTCTAGTCTGTTCACAAAATCCCGCCATGGAACGTATACCTTCCGTGTATTGTTATCTATTGTTACAGGGGCAAAAATAAAAAAATGAAAAATTACTTGTGAATGTACCTGCTTAAGATAGCAACCATTTGTTCTTTTATTGTCCCCAATGGCCCTTTGCAGATGACCATCAAGATGCCCAGTTTTGCTGCAGTGATCCCCAAGGCCAGTGTGGACAGGGTTTGCTTGAGCCCATTCACGGAGCGGATAACAGCCCGGATGCGCCTGGTGGTTGATGGAGAAATCGTTTCCTTCCTTGAATACCTCCGAATAGATCAGCCCTGTGGGTTTCCAAAAAGATGGGTGTAGAAAGCTAGGAGAGTTTGCAAGATGGAAACTATCACGGCAGTGCCACCCTCTCACCCAGTCTTGTTCTGTTACTAGTCATAAGTCACCAAGCCCAGCTCAGACTCTGGAGAAACAGAATACACACGGTGGAGAACTCACTGGGGTCAACATAAGACAAACGATGTTGGATGAGGGTCTACAGTGCAGTAAGGAGCAGGTTCCTGAAGAAGGGTATTCATGAAGAGGGATGTACAAAAATGCATACTGTGAGACAGGAGCATTCTCTGTGTCTGCGATGAAAGCTGAGGAGGCCAGCTTGCCTGAGTCTAGAGAGCAAGGATTGGGTTATAGAAGCTGAAGTCGAGATACCTGGAGGTCAGAGACTGATCTGATTTATATTAATTAGACCAGTTTGAATTTTCCATAAATGGAAATGTGCTCGCACATAGATGGCAATTAGCATAATTATTTCAAGATTTATCTTTGCTATTGAGTTTATTAAGAGCCCATTGTTCTTCATGTCATTGTCTCACAGTCGATTCATCCACCCATCTGGAAACGGATGTTCCAGCTGTTTCTAGTTTTGGATAAAAATAGTAAGAGGCTCAGGTTGTTGCAAGTATTCAGATTTACAGATTGTCTATGTCGATATGTGCTCATTTAATTTGGATAGTTATATAGAATAGTGTAGCTACATCATACATTAGGTCTACTATCTTTTTAAAAACTGATAAACTGTTTTTCATAGTGGCAAGACCATTATGGAAAGAGAGTACACTGTTTCCATTCAATGCTGAGTTTCAGTCTCTCCACAGTCTTCTCCAGCCCTTGCTGTGGTCACTCTTTCTGGTTATCCGAGTAGATGGTTTAATTCCATCGTCAGACAGAGCTTGATGCTTTACCCTTTGTTCTTTATTATCTTGTTTCTTTTGTTGTTTTCCTATAGATTGGTTAAATTTAACACTACTCTGTTTTTATACTGTTCCGTAGTTTCTGTACATATAGGTGTTTTATTCTTTTTTCTCTCTTTGCCTTTCTGTTGGGGGCATTTTTATTCATTTATTTAAAGTTCACTGATTTTTTTTTCCTTTGCCATTTCAAATCTAAAAGTATTTTTGGCTCCTTTACTAAGATTTTTTTGTTTGTTCATCTTTATATCCCTTTAATTTCTTTCTTTATACCCCTTTAATTTCTTTCTCTGGTCTTACTGCACCAGCTATAAGCACAATATTGAAAAAGGATTGGGGAGAGTAAACAGCCCTATCTTGTTCCTCATTTCAGTGAGATTGCTTCAAGTTTTTCTCCATTTAGGATGATGTTTGCTGTGGGTTTCTCATATATACCTTTTATTGTGCCAAGGTATGTTCCCTCTAGTCCTATCTAGTCTTTTAGGACTTTTATCATGAAGGTGTGCTGGATCTCATTAAAGCATTTTTTTTTGTTTTTGTTTTTGTTTTTGTTTTTTTGTTTTGTTTTTGTTTTTTTTTTTGCTCCATAGAGATGATCATGTGATTGTCGTCTTTACATCCATTTTTGTGGTTTATTAAATTTATTAAGTTGTGTATTTTGAACTATCCCTCCACCTCCTGGATAAAGCCAACTTGGCATGGTGGATAATGTTTGACGTGTGTCTGTATTTAGTTTGCAAGTATTTTATTGAGCATTTGTAAATCTGTGTTTATGAGGAATACTAGCCTGGAGCTTTCTTCTTCTTGTGTCTTTACCTGGTTTGAGCATTAGAATGATATCAGCTTCATAGAAGGAGTTGGGGAGTGCCCTTTCTATTTGTATTTTTTCAAGTATTTTAAGAAGGATTGACTGTGAATATTCTTTCAAAGTCTGGTAGAATTCTGCTGTGCATCTCTCTGGACCTACCCTTTTTTTTAAGTGGGAAGATTTTATTACCATTTCATTTTCTTCATTTGCTATGGGTCTATTTGGTGAATCTAGAAATTCTTCCATTTCTTTTATGTTTTCCAGATTAATGAAGTACAGGTTTTTAAAGTATTCTCATAATATTCTGAATTTCTTTGGTGTCTATTTTAACGTTTCCTTGTTTATTTTGTTTCTGATTCTGTTAATTTGTATCCCCCCCCCTTCCACCTCCACTGCTCTTGCTCTCTTGGTTAGTTGAGTTAAAGATTTGTAGATCTTTCTTATTTCTTCAAAGAACCAGCTCTTAGATTTGTTGATTTGTGTTAACTTATTTTTGTATTATTTAAAGACACTTCACTTAGGCACATGTGACAGCTCCACAACGTTCCATAAACTTTGCTTTAAACAAATGAATATTTTAAAGAGATTTAAGTTATAAGAAGAAAAATGTTCTACTTACCTGTATATGTAATTACATTCTAAATATCTTCATTTCTTTGGGTAGTGCTGGGTTTCCAGTTGCTATCATTTACCTTCAGGTAAAAACTGTCCTTCACCATTTCCTGGACAGCAGGGCTGCTAGTATTTGTTTGCTTCAACTTAAGTGAAATTGCAACTTTTTTGCAAGATGTTTACCTTGTGAAAGAATTCCAGGCTGAGATTTTATTTTGTTTGATTTTTTGTGGTACTTTCAACATATTCTCCTATCATCTTCCTTTTGCATCAATTCAGTTAACAACCACGCCCTCAGCCTTTTCTTTGTTCCTCTGTATGTAGTATGATTGTTATTTCTGGTTGCTTTTAAGTAACTTAATTATGGGATGGATGGTTTTGTATGGTTTTCCCTATGTTTCTTGTATGGTTTTTCACTGTGTTTCTTGTCCTTGGGTCTTTTTTAATTATTTGACTTGAGAAATTCATCAAATTTGAATTTTTCAACAGTTTCAAAAATATTTTTTATACCTGTCATTTCATCTTGGGATTCAAATTCCCATATATTAGACTGGTGGAAATTTTCCACTGCCCAGTGACACTCTATTAATATTTTTAGAATTTTATCTCATGAATAGCTTCATTTTGGGTGGTTTTGTACTATCTCTTTGGATTCAGGAATCTTTTTATCTATGGACTCTATTCTCACCTGTTTCCATCTTTTTTTCAAATCTCATATGTGGTGATGTATGGTGTCCCCTAATATATTGTGCATCCTTATAAACTTATCTGGGGTCAGAGAACAGAATAGCCACTAGATAGACATAGAGGCCAGAAAATGGTGGCACTCACCTTTAATCCTAGCCTTCTGGAGGCAGCGATCCATCCAGATCTCTGTGAGTTCAAAGCTACACTGGAAACAGTCAGGCATGGTGATACATGCCTTTTTTTTTTTTCATTTTTCTTTATTAAGAAATTTTCTACTCACTCCACATGCTATCCACAGATATCTCCCTCCTCCCACCCCCAGCCCTTTCTCCCAAGCCACCCCACATCCCCACATCCCCCAAATCAAGGTCTCCCATGGGGAGTCAGCAGAGCCCAGCACACTTAGACTAGGCAGGTCCAAGCCCCTTCCCACTGCACCAAGGCTGTGCAAGGTGTCACACCACAGGCACCGGGTTCCAGAAGCCTGCCCATAGACCAGGCAGGGTCAGATCCCGATCCCCCTGCCTGGGTGCCCCCCCAAACAGTTCAAGCCAAACAACTGTCTTCCATATCCAGAGGGCCTAGTCCAGTCCCATGGGGGCTCCACAGCCACCAGTCCACAGTTCATGGGCTTCCACTAGTGTGGCTGGTCATCTCTGCACGTCCTCCCATCATGATCTCGACGTCCCTCATCTGCAGTATCTCTCCTCTCTCTTATCAATTGGATTCCCGGAGCTCAGCCTGGTGCCTGGCGGTAGATCTCTAGTGACACACGCCTTTCATCCCGGGAAGTGATGGCAGGAAGCAGAAAGGTATATAAGGACCAGGAACTAGAGTCTGTGAAGCTTTCAGGCTTTTGAGCAGCAGTTCATCTGAGATTCATTCTGGATGAGGAAACAGGATCATCTGAGGACTGGCAAGGTGAGGTGGCTGTGGCTTGTTCTGTTTCTCTAATATTCCAGCGTTCACCCCAATATCTGGCATCAGGTTTGTTTTTATTAATAAGACCTTTTAAGATTTGTGTTACACTCATACATTATAGTTTTTCTCTCCAGGAATTAAATTTAGGTCTTTTAAAGTTATATCTCAGCTTGGCAGTGGTGGTGCATGTCTTTAATCCCAGCACTCAGGAGGCAGAGGCAGACTGATCTCTGTGAGTTCGAGGCTAGCCTGGGCTATAGAGTGAGTTCCAGGAACTCGAAAGCTACACAGAGAAACCCTGTCTCAAAAAAAAAAAAAAAAAAAAAAAGTTATATCTCCATATCTATAACCAACCAATGTGTTTCAGTTCAGTTTCTTTTTTATTTTGTAAAATGTGCAATTTATTTTTATTTTATGTTCATTGGTGTTTTGCCTGCATGTATGTCTGTGTGAGGATGTCAGAGACCAGAAGTCATGAAACTACAGTTACAGACGATTGTGAGCTGCCATGGCTGCTGGGTATTGAACCTGAGTCTTCTGGAAGGGCAGCCAGTGCTCTTGACTACAGAGTCATCTCTCCAGCCCCTCCAGTCTAGTTTCTCAAACATATAGAATATATAGATTTTATTGTAACCATAGAATTGTCAATTATATTAATATTTTTCAGTGCCCTTGATTATTAATTTCCTGTGTCATTTCAGTCTCGTTTCTTGCTAGTTTGTGAGTCCTATTGTCCTGTGTCTACTAACTTTTCGATATGAGACATTGTAAAAAATGGCTATTTTGGATTATATTATAATCTCAAAAATAAAAGAAAATAAATCCTAAAGATTTTTAATTTCACTACTGTTGGTGTTACATGCTTCTTATAACTCTGACTATCTTGAAGTTTGCTCTGAGACACAGTTAGGTGAAGGTATATGATCCTTTCAAGTTGTGCTGTTAGGCATTCTTAGGCCCTGACAGAGCAGTGGTTAGTTCTAATGTGGGTCCCACTATGGAGACCAAATTCTTCTTTGTCCTTTATACAAATGCACAGTGAGTTAGGAGTCCTTCCACTGGGCCTGGTGGGAACAGGCTTCCTCTGTTCTTCATTGTATGTGGGCTCCAAGGATTTCCCCATCTAATCCTGTGAGTGCCTCCCCTTCTTTGGGAGGTTTCCTGACATGTATGTGCTGCTCACTTCTCAGCTGAAGACTCCACAAAGATCGTGTGTGGGGCTGTGGTTTTCTCTCTGGGTGGCCAGCTCCTCTTTGCAGCCTTTTTTTTTTTTTTTTTTTTTTTGGCTGCTAGAGTCACACTCAGTGTTTTAGGTAAGCGACATCATCCATTCAACTCAGTCTGTCTGGGCTGTTGCCTGTCTGCAGTGTGGATGTTCATATTGGGCTGTGACCTAAGATAGTTGTGGGAGTTCCTTGTTAAATTTGCATCTCTCCAGAGCCTCAGGTGCTTAGGAGCATTGGCCTAAGAACGGCTGTTCCATGTATGTTTTCCAGGTTTTTGTTGTTTCTGTAGAAGAGATGTCAAAGCCCTATCAATCTCTCTTGGTCAAAAACAGAAACTAAAAAGTCATTTATACAATAGCTATTTTGCATGCTTTGCATTTTTTTTGTCTTTTGAAGTTCATCTTTTGAGTAATGTAATATCAGCTCTATTTTCCCTGATTTTCTTAACACTCCCATTATTTCCCAAAACCCCCTACTAGAATAGTGATCAGGGTATATTCTAATTATGTGGTTTGTATGTATGTATTCGGATAAAAACTTTCATAGTTTTCATTATTTCATCAATACCAAAAATAGTACCTCACACATAATAGTTATTCAGCTAGGACTTTGCACATGCTCAATGAGCTAATCCCCCACTCTTCTTGGAGAGATGCTCATGGACAATCCTCAGTTCATTGTCAATCTGGAGACCAGTCTTCTCCTTATTGGTATTTCAGGAATCTAGAAAAGCATTGGGCTCCGCCCCTCTCTTCCTTCTCCCACCCACTTGCCTCCTAGTTCCTTGCTCATGGTTGCTAGGGGAAGTGATAACTCGTAGTAACAGTAAGGTAGATAGTTGGTGGTAGCTGTGAAGTAGAACCAAATGGTGTCTCCTGGGATTTCTCCTTCGTCCATCTGTGTGGAATTCTGAAATTATCGTAGCCTAGGAATCAGAAGACCCAGATGTACAATCTGCTTTTTTTGATTCTTGGCAGTATAAAGAAGAGCTATTGATTAAGCCCTGGAGCCATTTTCTCATTCATAACATGGAGTGCTCACAATCCATTTTCACAGTCTCTTATCTACAGTTGCATTATCCTAAAAGCTATGAAAACCAAATGTTCTTTCATAACTCACTTGACATGGCCACCTGACCTGTGAAATAACTAACGTGGAGCCCTTTAGAAATGTTTATGGAGGCCATTACGATTGTTCAGAATTCCCTGGGTTTATCATATAATAGACAGTAAAGGCACACAACTTGTCTTCGTTAAAACCAAGATTATGAATCACCAAATCTGGCCCCAGTGTACATACCTTAACATGGCATGCGTTTGGAGCACATGTTTGTTTTCTAAGAGGGCCACAGCCCAGGTTTGTGTGAGGTGTTCTAACACTGAGAATGAAAACTGTTACCACAGTGCCCAGACCCAGTTCAGCCGTGGAGAATATCAATGTTTTCGATCATGATCCCTTTGAGCCCCATATAAAGACACAGTTCAGCCCTGCTGAAAGAACGTGTGTAACCTACGGGTCACTCTACTCTAAAGGGCACACATACCTCCCTTTTTCCTCTTTTCCTTTTATCCCGGGTTCTGTGCATCCTTCCTCTCCTCCTCAAGTCCTACTGCTTCAAACTCTTGAAAACACAATGAAAGGTACAAATCCTCTCCCCAAGGACATCCCCTGAGCACAGCACACGCTGTCACAAGTACCGTGGGCAAGTCCCAAACTCCCCCAGGCCTGCATGGGATCCTGCTTTAGGGAGTTAATCATTAAGGAATAAAATTGTATCATATATCTATTGTTAGGTGGTGAATCGCTGTTTAGCAATACTTTAAAATCATTCCCAATTATTTCATATTTTTTAAACTGTAAAATTTTAAAATATGTAGACAAATGCAATCAAAGTAGCTACAAATTCTTCATAAATGACTATAACAATTAAGCACCCTCTAAGGACATGACCAGCTCTGTTTTTCACTGATTCTATTCTTCCTAACAACTTAAATTTATGTAATATGCAAATTTTATATTTTTACACATTATCCCTACAAATCCTCATGCATCTCTTGGGAATCAAAAAAGACATATTAACATCATTTTACAGATTTGAAATTATAATTTCAAAAAGGTAAAGTTACTTTCCTCTGGGGTCACATAACTTGATTTCTGAAGGTCTGATCCAGTGGCTGGTCACCATATCCAACCATCTTTGATGGAAAGTTATTCCTCCATATCCATCCTCCATCGAGTTGGACAACGTACCCCACATTTGAATTTGGTGTATTATATGGGAATTCATAGTCTACATTTCTGACACGATGGTGGCTCTGACCTTCTTTTCGTATCTCACATGTTGTTTGCTTTGCTCTTAGTTCATTCCTGTTAGTTCTAAATAACAAAATCAAGGACAAGAACATTGCATTCTTCTCAATGCCCACAAGCCTGAAAGTACAATATAACACAAGATCTTAGGGACTCAAATATTTATTTAGTGAGTGTGTGACAAGTAATAATTTTGAGTGTAATGGTATTTTAAAAGCACTGATTGTCCTTAGAATTTGCTGGGGAATATTTTCAGATCACACCTAACAATACCCTTAGAAAGCTTTAAAAAAAAAAAAAAAAAAAAAAAAGCAAATTTCATTCATATTACATTTAATTAATTTCAGCTGGAATATTTTCATAGGTTCCCTTTCTTGGGGAATGGTTAACACACACCCCCAGGGACATGGCAATTTTCCCAGAGCTAGCTCTATAAAGAATTTCCACCTGTCACTCCATTAATTATGGAATTCAAATTCAATATCCTCTCTGAGTCCTTCTTAGGTCTAAATCCCACCTGATCTCCTTGAGTCACGGGTTGGGCTTTATGAACAACAACAGGAGTTAGGCAGAAGGGAGTTTGATATGTCAAGAATACATCCAAAGGGGATCTCAGAGAGAAGCAACCAAGAGGTTCTGCTGATAGTAAATATTAATAACAACAATTTGAAAAATCTCAAAATACTCCAGGGGTGTGCTTAACTCAGTTTATAGCTATTTGAACTAGTTCCAGTGTTATTTTTGAGCAAATCCAACTGTAAGAATATACCTTCGGTTTTCTGAGTCAAGTTAAGACCTATAATCTTCATGCTTTTAAGGAAAGAGCAGTGAACCAGCATAGGTAACTATTGACATTTGCAAAGGTTTTTTAATGCATCTTGTCTTACTCATCAAGCATATCTGTTTTGGGGGTGGATCTTTTATTTCAAAATCTCTCCAGGGGTCTGTTTTCAGATGCAAATGTTGCTTTCTTGAACAGATGATAACAGTTTGGGGCAGAAAGAAAGAAAGAAAGAAAGAAAGAAAGAAAGGAAGGAAGGAAGGAAGGAAGGAAGGAAGGAAGGAAGGAAGGAAGGAAGAAAGAAATATGAAAACAATGTGCTTTGTCCCTTTGTTCCTCTAGCCTCTATCTTTATTTAATCAAGACCATTATAAGCATCTTCCCACCTCATCATTGACTTTTACCTTCTGTGTCTTTGCTCCTACCAAAACTGAATTCCAAAGAAGCATCTGGGAGTTCTGGCTACCCGCAGCAGACTAAACACACGTGTTTGCTGTTGTGCCTTTGCACCATTCCAAAATGAAAATGAATGTGTAAGAAACCTAAATCTTCAAATGCCAAGAGAATGAGAGAGTAGATAACAGTGGATGGGAGATGTCGACAAGGCTTTGGACCTGGGAAAGCAGATGGGTGCAGAGTCACAGATTGAGTGGACAAGAGAGGACTGTGAGCTGCTGCCTGAGAGGAAAGTGCTTCAGCTCTCCTAACGCTCAGAAAGAACTCTTCAAGATGATGGGTGCCCCTGAAAGTACCCATGGCGGGGCTGCAGACTGGAGGACGTGCTGAAAGTGCGCGTGATGGTCTGTTAGACCTGCAGATCTCCTCCCTGGGAAACTCCAAAGAGAGATTTTACAGCTGGAAATGGAGAGCCAGATGGCATTGGTGAAAGGCAATACAGAAAATGAAGCAATTAAATAGAGTGTACCAAGTGAAAGATAAGACTTTCAATCCCTGCCCCCCTGCTAGATTGCTCACAGCTGTATTTTTTTTTTTTTTAACTTTCTAGAAAGAGACAGTAGTCCCAAAGCAGTCAGTGGCTCTCAGTCCAGGAAAACATATCCACTAAGAGATGTTTGACAAGGAAAGGTGTTTATTGGTGTCTAATGGACAGATATAAAATGAGTGTGCTAAGAATTCTACAAATGCCTGGACCAGTCCCATACAACAGAGAATTGCCCTTCATATAATATTGGTAGCACCAAGGTTGAGAGTTCCTGGGCTAGACTGCTGTAATGGCACTTACCTCTAATCCCACTGATTTGGAACCAGAGGTAGAAGATCAGATTTGAGGCTGGTCTGAGCTACCTAGCAAAACTCTGTGTTTAAAAGGGTGCCAGGGATCATGCATTAAAACAAGGATGCTCCAAGTGTGATCCTCACACCAAAAGCCTCAGCATCACCTGGGAACTTGTAGCAAAGGACACTCTCCCTCCCCACATGGACCAAATGGCAGACTTTGGGATGAGGCTCAACTCTCTAGCATCTGTGATACAGCCATAGTCTCGAGAAGAGATGCTGAACTATTGCTCTGAAGAGACTGCTGCCCAGGAGAAACACCTTACAGCTGCTGAGAGTTGGTGACTCCTTGATGCTGACCTTGCTTTATGTCCTCTTCATATGCAGAACCTCTCCTTTGTTCCTTCCTATCATCTGCTCATGCCTTACTCTTTAAAAAGGAACAGTTTGCCTCAACAAAACGTATCTCACCCAAAAAATTTCCCCCAAACCTGTCCCTCCTTGAGTGATAAAGTTTAGCTAAAACCAACCTCAAGGCATATTAAATTGTGCCCAGTCTTGATATGTAAACACATTGTGACCTGGTCCAATAATACAAGTGGTTCTCAAACAATCACAGCATTCATGCTTCAGCCAACCACAATTGTTGACTGCTCAGCCTAGATTCACATTAAAGCCAACGCTGACCACAGCCAAAGCAGTCTCTGTATGCCACTTCCTCCTCTTTGTGCAGATGGTGGGCGGACATTCTGAACAATCTCTAGTCTGCAATGCCACCTTCTAACTGAAAGTTTTCCTTGCTGAAGAAAGCCTCACTCTTATGGTCTTTTCCTTTTTTCTTTTATCTTCTTACAATTAAAATGTTTGACAAAAGAAGGTGGGCTTCAAAAATAGGACACAGATCCAGAATAGAAATCTCAAAATCTGACTCACATTGCAAAAGAATAGCTTGATGCTAAGTTCCAGGTAAATGGTATGAAATCCCTCTCACAATCTCCTTCTCAGTGTAGAATTGGTCTTGGACATAGGAAACTAAAACAAGGCAAGATTCCAGTTCTGACTAGGAGAAGCTGTAAAAGGTAAGAAATACCTTATCTCGCCCTTTCCCCCCTAATATACAGTTTCTTTAGTGGAAGTTGTTTTCTGCTTTTGACAAATGTCTGACAGGTCCATGCTTTCATGATAAGACAAAATGAAGTCTCAGCTTGCACTCTGAATGTGTCTGCCAATGTATCAATCAACAATGCTGTGTTTGTTTGTAGAACGATATATCTTCCCCACTTCTGCTGAAAGAAAAGTATTTATTAGCTGTGGTTTTTCTCTCTGTCTTATTCTAGTTCTCCCATCCTTGTTAACTAGATTTTGTCTCCCCGGGTTTGGGGTGTGGGTGAGGGAGCATGCTATCTGGGTGTGATGGATGTTTCTGGCAGGTTCCTCTTCTCAAGAAGGATTACTTGTTCTCTTCATATCACTCTCTAGTAGAAATGGAACCAGTTCTAATTGCCGTGATTCTTGTGGTTCCTGTTGCTCCGGTGGGTCATCTAAGAAGATATGTGACCCTTCCTACATTTTGAAAACACCCAGGCAATTTTTTCCCTTGGGAAGGCCCAGAGCACTGCTTTCTGGACACACGATACAGACTGGGCACAGCAGCATCTGGGGAAGGACTTTGGACAGGTGTCCTCCTCTGGTCTTTTGGAAGGGCGCATACCCTTGCTGTGGTCCTAGACCCTTATTTCTCCTAAAATGTTATCATCTGTAAAATTTAAATGGTTTCCAGATAAACTCACGGTCTCAATTCTGGCCGTATTAAAGATGCTCTGCAAAAGGAGAGGTGGTGGTGCACAGAATGGGCCTGCTTCAATGTCATCTTTCTTATTCACACCTTTGCAGCATCACTTTGCCTGCAGTTACACAGCCAATAGTGCCTCAGAGGGGGGTTAGCACCCACACAGTGCTTCTTAATTTCCAAAGAATTTTAGCTTGATTTTTTTGTGTCTAAGTCTGATAAATCCAATATATTTCTTGGGCTACTGAATGTCTTACGTTGGGGTACCAAGCTAGCCAGTGAAGCGGAGAAAATGACATCAGCACTAATAAATATGCATTTTCAATGAGTCTTCGGTTTGTTGTTCTTGCAGAACGACTCAGATCCTTAAGCATTTGAAATATACAATCTACAATTGTAGGGCATAGGAATTCACGGGTGCTAAATTGTCGACATAGAGCACATTTGTGGTCTTTTTTGGATTCAATAGAAGTACATTACATATTGCCAGGAAAAATAATACAGCACCAAAATAGAATAAAATAAAAAACCTACAGAGTCCAGGAAATTGTGCTTCCCAGCTCCTAACTAGCACCATATATGTGCACAGAATATCGCAGTTTTTATAATGATATGGTATACTGTACTTTGCCTTTTTTTAATGAAAAGAGTATAAATATTGTAATTAACCAAAAGCTATTGTTAAAAGACAGAGAAAGTTAACATTGGAAAGCAAATAATTTCTTTGGTCCATGATGAAATAAAACATATAAAATATTTCTGTGAATAAGAATTCTTCCCATAAAGAGCCTGAAATTCACTAGAAATGAAATGATCTCAGGAGAAGATGCTGTGGGTATCTTTGAGATTACATTCATGTTACAGGTGCTACAGTACCCATCAGATATGGAGGCAGTTGTCATGGTGATGGCTTACATTTTTTGAGACAATGAAAACTGATGAACTGGGAGTACTTATCAGATAATTCTGAGATCATCCCTAATGTAAGGATAGAGAAACCATGAGGATGCTACTCTTATTTGTCTATGCATCTGAGGCCCATTTGAGGGTTGAATTTAGAACAAGAGGCTGTGCTGAACAACAGGCATTATCCTAATTGAATAAGGGAATTACCTGCAATTTTGCAAATTGGACAAAATTTTCTTTCTTTCCTCTGATATTTTTATGTGATTGCTTCCTGAACCAGAAGGAGAAGAGTGGGAGGGTTGAAGTATCCAATTAAGAGAGTGTTCAATGGGGAGATTTTACCTCCCTTGGCTTAGGCTTGGCAAGAGGCTGTCAAGGACAAGCACAGCAGCAGTGGAGATGAATTCCAAATCTCTCCTATCTCCTGCTTGCCTAGGCTGGGTACCAGGAGCCTCATCCTTTTCCATGATGTCCAGGCTTCTTGCTGCTCTTCAAGTCTTCTGCTCGGAAGCTTTGAGAGCTGTGACTTAGGTACTTCCCACCATAGTCACGTCTGTTGGGCGGATTTGGTTAGCCTGAGTCTAAACTAGTTACCTAGAATCTACTGTTTCTGAGTCTAAACTAGTTACCTAGAATCTACTGTTTCTGAGTCTAAACTAGTTACCTAGAATCTGCTGTTTCTGAGTCTAAACTAGTTACTTAGAATCTACTCATGAGCCTCTCAACTTATTTCGCCTGTCCCCATTTGAGGTCCAATGGGACGTTATCAAAATTGAGTCTTGGAATTTTGGCAAGGTGGATAAATCTCCCAGGTTAGCCCCAAATCAGGTTCTTCCCTGGGACCCTTCCTACATATAACACATAGTAATGACCATGAAATGGTTTGTGAACTTGCCAGATCAAGGAAATTAAGACACATTTATCAAGGACTCTTGATCCTCCCAGGGATTCAGTGGACTCAAAGGCCTGAGATTATCTTCCCTTCCTTGGAAGAGATGCTTTAATCCTCTGGGAACTGGATGGCCTTTCACTCCAGTTTCTCAAATGCCAGAACTAACATAGATCTAAAGTAAAGAAACCCAACTGAATGAAGGAAAATTCAAATAAAGCTGCTTGATTGCAGACCCGAGGTACAGTAGAGAATGGACAATTTCACCTTTAGAAACTTTATTTTCAAGTACCCTTTGGCTGCATACATTTCGGTCAAAAGATATGAAAGATATGGGTCTTCACTAGTGACTCAACAGTCGGCTTCTTGCAGGTCTTCATTTTGTAATAACTGTCTCCAACATGACAGATGCTAAGCCCTTTCAGACCAAAATCAATATACTCATATGGAATATTGACTTGGATGATTAAATTAAATGAGCATTGTCTCGCCACCTATTGTAACCAAACCTTTTTTAAAAAAAGGGTTGGGGATTTAGCTCAGTGGTAGAGTGCTCGCCTAGCAAGTGCAAGGCCCTGGGTTTGATCCACAGCTCAAAAAAAAAAAAACATTCTAACTTACAGGCATAATCATTAAGAGCCATCTATAAATTAATTTTGTAGTAAAAAACCCAATAAAACTGAACTGAGGATCATAGTTACTCAACTTTCAAAAGTAAGTTCTCTGTATTTCTCACATTGTACAGAACAATCCATCCATAAATATTAAACCCTCTTCACCTTTACTAAACTGCAAACCTGGGCCTCCTTGGTTGACATTCTAATTCCTCTCTTAAAAGAATATTTGACTAATATTTTTAATAAAGTCTTACGAGAGTGTTTACCTTTCCAGTTACTGAACATCTTCTAGTAATTAAAAACAAAGAAAGAAAAGATGGGGAATAAAAAGAAAACTCCAAATCTACCCTGCCCTCATGCTCAAAATGAAGCCAATTACTTAATTTGCAAGGATAAAAACAAAATAAAAATATGAAGACCTTTATTAAAAATTTTAAAGAGGCTAGAGAAATGACTCCATGGGTAAGAGCACTTGTTGCCAAACATAGCAAGCACATAAAGAGCCAGACAGGGTGGTGCACACACCTGTAACCCTGAAGCTGCGAGTGCTGGGCAGAGACAAGAGCGTTGTTGGGGAACTGGAATTGCTGGCCTCCAGTCTAGCTCTAAGCTCAGAGGGAGCCCCAGCTTCAAGATAGTGAGGGTGAGAATGATAAAGCAGTGTATCCAAGCATCCGTCACCTTCCTCTGCTCACATCAAGTGACACAAACATGTGTACAGATATGTACACACACCGGGGGGAGGGGGAGGGTGAAGAGATAGACAAACAGACATGGAGATGAGACAGACAGACAGAGATGGAGGGAGAGACACAGAGACAGACAGACAGACAGACAGACACACACACACACACACACACACACACACACCGGGGGGGGGGGGGGAATCAGTACAGCAGACTTTAAACTGAGTTCGGGGCCTTCTTAGTGTGGACCTGTGCAGGTCTTAGACTGCTGAAGCTAGCCCTGTACATAGCCCCGTCACCTCATAGATGATTTCTTGAACTTCCCAGATGCTTCCTTTTCTATTATTTTGATCATGTTTATAAAATTTAATCTTTATGAGTTCATAAATACCACAGGCTATTTAAGACACATTAGTATACATCTACAAATACAGAAGATACAAGGAAAAATACAATACAAATAATTACAGTCGTCCTTCGAGAAGAGAAGGAAGCAGGTTCAGCAGAGCACACAACTGTTGTCACACTGTGGAAATGGCACCATAGCAGTGAGCCAGAGCTCAAATCACTGGTCTAGGATTGTAGAAAAAGAAAGCACTTTTCCGGGTGGCTTATAGATATCTCTACCAAAAACTCTATGGACAATTAGTGCCATATTCACCAATTCATCGAGAGAATGGAAAGAAAAAGAACATTCTCTGGCTTACACTATAGATTTAACATACATCTTCATACATGGGATGGGTCATGTTCTTTCTCTGCATGACATTTTTTATTTGTTAAGTTGAAAGTTCAGCCTATATGTGCTTGCACTAGAAAGTGATCCTTTGGAAGGTGATTAGGAAAAGAGAACAGAGCCTTGTAATGACATTATTGCCCTTGTAAGAGAGATCTGAGACCAGAGATCCCAGAGAGTTTCCCCGACCTTCTAACCCCCAGGGAACCAATGAGAAGGCACCAGATACTGAGTCTGCAGCCATCTCCATCTCGGAATTCTCAGCACTCAAGGCATCGAGAATCAATGTTCTGTTGTTTTAAAGATACCCAGAAATACTATTTCTTCATCATAGTGTGTTTTACCTCTGCTGCTTCTTGATGTGAGCTAGGCTGGTTTTAATTAGTTCATCTTGCGTCGGGTTTTATGTTAATTGATGCTGAATACATTTGATGACACTGTTTCAATATGAAGTCATCAGAACAACTTGTGCAAAATTAAACATTCTTTGTGTATAAAAGTACTGAATGTAGGGCAGTCTATAACACGGGATTACTTACCTGCAGATGCTCCCAGATGGGTGGTTAGACTGTGGTTATTGGCTACTGGAAAGAAAATTTAGAGAGGAGAAGTTGGTGACATTCAGGGAACTTTATACAACTTTCTACAGAACCAAAACTCAGAATGTCGTGTAATTTTGAGTACTCATATCACAAAAAGTCAAATAACTCATTGCAAACACCAAAAGAAATCTTTAAAATTAGAAATGTTAATAAGTTTGTGATAGTAATGATTCATATTCTCTTCAGTTAAATACCAAATATTAAAGAAGGAATAACAAGGTATTACCTTGGTGCTCAAATATTAATTCTCCTTTTTGAAGAGTCTAAACAGCTTTATAAAGATAGACATTATTAACTAGAAGCAGAGTAAATTTCTTTTTTAAATACATATGAAGTGACTTTTTAAAGATAACTTTACAGTCATCTAAATGCTCCCTTTAAAAAGTCTTCTTCAAGACTCTGAAGAGATTTTTTTTTAATAGGTGCAAAGTATGCATAAAGCCCTTCATAGTCCAGTATGCAAATTTATTCCATCCTTTGGGTAATCTGAATTTAAATTAAAGAAGAAAAAGAATTGTTCAAAGCAAGCAATTACTTTAAAAATATGAACCTCCGATTGAAAAGTTAATACATTACTTTTGTTCCCTTTATCCAACTGTGGGCCTTCTAAACATATTTTAAATATCTCCCAATTTTTCCCAGGCTTCTTACTGGCAGAAGAGTTGAGACTTGGGTTAATCTTTTAATAGCAAGAAACTCTGGAGAAAATGAAAAAGTGGATATTCTAAAATATTCTGTGATCATTTCTGAGTTTGATAATTAGAAGTTCTGCTTCAAAACTAAATTATATGAATGTAGCCAATGAAATTCAGTTCTAAACATGAAATGAAACCCTCAACCCAAGTCAGAGTCTAATCACGGTGAGTCTCCCTAGTAAATAACCATCTCATCTGTATTAGTACAAGAGACACTAGCTTCATACTCATTCATGGTTTAGTAAACCCATGTTCAAATTTTGTCTTGAAAAAAGGTAAGCAGCAGATTAGCTTTAATAATATAGGTCACTTAACTTTTATAATTTTTAATTCCCTTTATCATTCCTATTTTCATTTTCTAAGCCAAATTAATTCTTAACTAAAGAGATCTAATGTGGGGACACTAAGAACCCACAGACCCTCCCACATGCAGTTATGCTAATGGAATTGGGAACTTATTAAATATGTAATTATGTGCCCAAAGGAAAACCCACAGTTGATTAATTCTGAGGGGAAAAAACAAAACAAAACAGTGAGAGTTTGAAATGGTAAAATCACTGGGGTATTAATAAAATCACTGATCAACAAATTGCATTTAAATAGTGCTGACATGCTCAAATGCAGGGAAAGAAACTACAGCCTTCTGAGATTACAACAAGGACTTAATGAAAAACGCTGCATGATATTACAAATCTACCACCAAGATACTGTCTGGAAGTCAGCATGACTTTGTAACTGACAGATGGCAAACTTTTAAGTTCTTTGTCAAGCTACAACATAAAACATGAGCTTGAGCAGTGAGGGTCAACTACCATCTTAAAAAGGTCAATTGTCTACACTTTTTATGAGCTGAGTTTTATCCTCAGGACTCCCACGGTGGAAGGGAGAATTGACTCATGCAAGTTGTCCTCTGACCTCCACACAAGAGCTGTGGCATGCATATTTGTACACACCACCATAAAATAACAGCAACAGTCCTTAGTGTCTAGTGATAATCATTTTTACCATGCATTTATTCTACACCACCTTACTCTGAACACAATATGCATATTGTCTAATAGATGAGGAAGCTGTGCTGTGGATATCGCTCTGTATAAATAAAATGCTGTTTGGCCAGTGGCCAGGCAGGAAGTATAGGTGGGACAAGAGAGAAGAGAATTCTGGGAGGTGGAAGGCTAGGGCAGAGAGACGCTGCCAGCCACCGCCATGACAATGAAGATGTAAAGGTACAGGTAAGCCACGAACCAAGTGGCAAAGAATAGATTAATAAAAATGGGTTGATTTGAGATAAAAGAACTAGATAACAAGAAGCCTGTCACAGCCACACAGTTTATAAGTAATATAAGTCTCTGTGTGCTTACTTGGTTGGGTCTGAGTGTCTATGGGCTTGGTGGGTGAGAGAGATTTGTCCTGACTGTGGGCCAGGCAGGAAAACTCTAACTACAAAGCTGAATCACAGAGAGGATTTAGTACTTATTCAAGGGCTCTTTGTTCCCCAAGGGCAGAGGTAGGGCTAAAGCTAGGCATCCTAACTCAAAAGTCCAAATACTAATCTTCATGCTGTATTGCAAGAGTTAATTTTATAGCCCTGACTAGGCAATTGCACATGCAGTTTGCTCATTATTTGGTATAAACAGTCTTTGTGCTGTTGTGAAGATATTTTTTAAAGATGTGATTGTTATTTAAGTCATTTAATTTCTATCCCCTCTTCCTATTATGTATATATGTAGGTCTCACTAGCAAGTTGAAGGCCTTGCAAGCAAAGACTTAGGTTCCCTTGGGAAGAAATGATTCTGCCTCAAGTCTGCAACCAAGAAGCTCTGTTCAAATTTTTAGACTGCAGTGTGGAACTCTGTAGCTATAGGCTTTTCTGCCTCCTGCCCAGTCCCATAGCCACTTATAAAACAATTACTCAGAGGCTTAATATTACTTATAAATGCTTGGCCTATTGCTCAGGCTTATTACTAACTAGATCTTACAACTTAAATTAACCCATTTCTATTAATCTATGCATTGCCACGTGTCCATGGTGTTACCAGTCTGCTGGCATCTTGCTCCTTGGGTGGTGGGATGGTGTCTATCCCTGACTCTACCCTTCTTCCTGTATCTCTGCTTGAATTTCCCACCTGGCTCTTATCCTGCCTTGCTATAGGCCAAAGCAGCTTTATTTATTAACCAATGGGAGCAACACATATTCACAGCATACAGGAAGACATCCCACATCACATATAATTCCAACTCTCCCTTGAATTTCCTGGCTGATAGCCTGTTATGTAGATTTCAGCCTGGTTGGCCTCATAATTATATGAGATAATAATTTAAAATAAACCTCTTTGAGAGAGAGAGAGAGAGAGAGAGAGAGAGAGAGAGAGAGAGAGAGAGAGAGAGAGAGAGAGAGAGAGAGAGATCCTATGTATATCTTATTTGTTCCATTTCTGTGTAGAACTGTGGCTAATACATGTGCATCTGTATAATCTAAAGATTATATTACATAACATTATTTGATTTAATCCTCTTTCCAATCCTGTGCTCTAGGTAAAATAACTATTGCAAAGATTTTTAAGATAAAGAAAATTAAGCCAGCACTGATGGATTATGTCCATATCATAGGGTTTAGTAATAAATCCTGAACCACTTCTGGAACAAGTGTCATGCTTGGCAGGTGCAAACATACTCCATTTGTTCAGGGATTGAAGTGGTCTGCCACATACCGAGGCCTTATGACCACTCTTCTGAAGAATCTGTTTGTTAAATCTTATTATTCCTTAAATGAGCATATACTGTTTGCCAGATAATTCAGAGGAAAAGAATAAAAGTTAATTAAAGCCATAGATAAATATCACCTTCCAGCTACTTTCCAGGGCTAATATAACATGCAGATAGACACATCTGTAGACAAGAAAATCAAGAAATCAAATTTTTCATGTGTTCATTCAGACACATATGGGGACATGACACAAGCTAGTCCTTCAAATGGTGACACAATAGTGTATGATTCTCAGGCCATGCAGCAGTGGATGTATGGTTAATGCCTACTACATATGTCTAGCATTGAAATCGATCTCAGTAACAACATTCTTAGCCTTAAGTTGATTCACTGTGTGACCTGTGTACCATGCTTTTATTGTATCTTTTATTGTATGTGAAATATCTCATTCAAGGTGAACAGTAGCAAGGCTCCCTTCAAAGCATGTCACAGTTAATACTACTGAAAAAGAGATTGCAGCGGGGTACATGGCCATTAACTAGAGAAACGGTGTGCAAACACTTTGAGAGATGTCATCTGAGATGATGTGAAATAGCTATGCAAAAAGTATTTATTAATGAGGTTGAAGTCACTCATACGATTGTAATCACAGCCCTTAGCTCTGCTCAACAATCTGATGCTTGCTCTTGGAAAGTTGTTCCAACCTGCTGAAGGCCTTAAGAGAGGATAGTCACCTGAAGAGCAAGGATCCACTTCCAGCCTGTCTTTGGAGTAAGACTACAACATTGAGTCCTTTCCTGCTACTCAGCAAGGTCAGCAGCATGGAACCTCCTAATCATCGACATCAGCACCCACTTTCCTGTTCACATCTGATCATCCTCTGCCCAAGGTCATTTTTTCACCTAGTTCCTGGCTTTCCTGCAAGAGGTGAATACATTTTTAATTTTATTTATTTAAATCAGTTGTTTAACACACGAGCAGCCCATAGGCAGAAGCCATTGGCTCCCAGAGCTCAAGACACTACAACTTCAATATACCTGTCATTGTTGTCTGCCGAACCATCTAGAACTCCTACTCACTGTTTGCAATTGCTTTCCTTTGTGTGCTCTACTTTTTGGTGGATTTTCAACAGTCAAAAGCTACCAAATTAAAAAAAAAATAAAATACGAAGTTCATATTCTTCCTAAATTACCACCTTAGTTTCTTCACTACTTCATATTTTTATAGTTATTTGATTTCTTCCATTTATGCTTGCTGAATGAATTTTAAAAGAAGAACAATGAAAGCAGGCATGCTAGGCACTGTGGGAACTATGAAAAATGTAAATATTTCTCCATTCAAAACAATGAGGGGGGTCTGGGGATACAGCTCAGAGGTAGAGGGTTGGCTGAACAGAGGAAGAGCTGGGATTTAATTCCAGAACTGAAAAAATACATTAAATAAAGATTAAAGCTGGACAATGGTGGCACATGCCTTTAGTCCCAGCACTTGGGAGGCAGAGGCAGGCAGATCTCTATGAGTTCAAGGCTAGCCTGGTCTACAGAGTGAATTCCAGAACTACCAGGGATATGCTGGAAAAACCCTGTCTTGAAAACCAAACAAAGATTAAAAAGACAAATATCAATAAATATGCATGTGTAAATTGATGCCATTATAAAATACGGTAAAGATCTGAATAGAAAAGAGCAGAGATTGTCCAGGGGTGTTCTAGGAGAAGAAACATTTAGATAAAGACACTAAAGAACATTCCTCAAACATTCATTTAAAGGTGGGGAAAAAAAGCAGTAAGAGCTAGGTAAGGAAAAACATATGAATATGAAACAAGGCACCTAAAAATAATTCAGGATATGAGCAAACAATTGGCAGAGAGAGAAATTTTTTGTTTGTTTGTTTGTTTGTTTTTCGAGACAGGGTTTCTCTGTAGCTTTGGAGGCTGTCCTGGAACTCACTTTGTAGACCAGGCTGGCCTCGAACTCACAGAGATCCACCTGCCTCTGCTTCCCGAGTGCTGGGATTAAAGGCGTGCGCCACCACCTCCCCGAGAGAGAAATTTTTTAAAATTCCTTTTCTAGGGGTAAATCAGATTCCATAAAGAAGGCAAGAAGGAAAAAATTGAAAAGGTTCACTAACATCCAAGAGAACATATGAAAGATACATTGACATCTAAACTGATATAATTTTCAGTTACAAGATCAAGAGTAAACACATGGAGAATGGTTTTCCAAAGGGAAACCAGGGCTGGAGAGATGGTTCAGCAGTTCAAAACATGTATGACTCTTGTAGAGGTCTTGAGTTCAGCTCTCTGATCTTGTACTGGGTCACAACCACCTGTATCTCCTATTCCAGAAGGTCTGGTGCCCTCTTCTGGCCTTTCTGGCATCCACACACCTGGCATTCACTCAATACACACATGCACATAAATTAAAACATATTTTTTTTTAAAAAAAAAAGGAAAAGAATAATTGAGGCAGAGACTAGGTTGTCATTGTGAGAGTACAAATGTTAGAGGTAATCAATAAATAGTACTTTTGGCAGCAGATAAACTTTTTATTGAATGAATTAAATACAGAGTAAATGAAGAAAATACAGTTAAATAAATATGTTTATGTCTTGTAAAGGAATCTGTGCAGTCTCAATGTCAAGTTTAACAAAGAGAGAGAATGAAAATGGGCCACAGTTTGCCTGGGAACACCACACAACTCTTTATTTTGGCATTTACAATTGACCTAAGAAACTATTCTGTTTTGAGGAAAGTGGCTCAGGATGAGCAAAAAGAGTGTAGATTCATGAAAGACATACAAATGTCCAAAGAGGCAGACAGGGTAACAGACATATCAACCAACAGGAGAATAGAGATATTAAATATTGCACATGCCTAATTTTTATAGTTCAGACTGCTTAGAGATGCAATAATTTCCTATAGATATCATATTTACATATATTTCATAACAGTTTAATAGATATTGTTCACATATATCTCAAGTCCATTTTATTGAATTTGACCTGTCACCAAAAATGTCCTACATTTAAATATGAATTTGCCTTTCAAGGAGCAAAACTCTGGCTCCAACCAAAGAAAGAAAATCAAACTCCTCCATCTATATTTCTCTTGGGTTAGAGCTGTCTGTCATATTGTCTTTTATTGCCATTTATCCTAAGACCAAACTTAATTCAATGCTACAAAAATTGGTCACATGCCGACTGGGTTGCACTTGCTATGCACAGTACAGCTTATTAAAAAAATGACTAAGACCATGAACAAGGAACGCCTCCAGATTCCTGATTATATCATATCTTTCCTCACTTATGCTCCCCTGGAGACAATTCACTGCTATAGGAATGGCAATATGGGAAAGAAAATACAAGTTTATGAAGGGAGTAAGCTGAGAAGAGATGCTTCTGAGCCTTGAAATGGAGATCTAGAATGAAGAGGAAGAGGGAGCCGCTGTGCAACTTCAAGTAGAAACTTAGAGCATGTCATCTAGGACATGAGAAATGAAGCAGATTCTTGGAGTTCATGACCTGGCCATTCATTCTAATCAGTAAACAAAATTAGTCTCCTCCTAAGACACCTGCAGCTATGTGAACACTACAGATGAGTTTGGTTTGCAAGGCTTATCTAGCTGAGGTTCTACGATGTGAGGTAACCCAGACATGCTACTAGTCTGATTCTCTTCCCAATGGTCATTCAAACAGCTCTCAATCATACTTTACTATGATAATTAGACATCCATTTCAGGCTACCTGCCACTCTCTTTGTCCGGTTGATCATATGAACCACCTCTCTGTTTGCCAGGCTGGTGAATAAGCCCGTCATCAATACTAACCATTTTTTTTAAGAAAAGAGATCTAATAGAGGGCTAATATCCAAAGCCTGTCATCAATACTAACTACTTTTTTTTTTTTTTAAGGAAAGAGATCTAGTAGATGGCTAATCTCCAAAACATAGAAGGAATTTTTAATTGATACAAAGAAAACAAATAACCCAACAGAATTCAACAGAGATGTCTCAAAAGAGGAAACTCAAAAGATGGAGAAACACTTAAAGAAATGTTCAACATCCTTACCCATCAGGGAATGCAGATCAAAACTACTTTGAGATTTCATCTTTCACCTGTCAGAATACTAAGGTCAACGACACAAATGACAGCTCATGCTGGTGAGGTTATGGAGTTTGGTGGGACTGCAAACTTGTACTGATACTAGGGAAATCAGTGTAGTGGTTCCTTGGGAAGTTGGGAATCAACCTACCTCAAGATCCAGTTACACCACTCTTGGGCGTACACCCAAAGGACTCTTCATCCTACTGTAGAGATGCTTGCCCAACCGTGTTCGTTGCTGCTCTATTCATAATAGCCAGAAATTGGAAACAAAATTGATATCCCTCAACAGATTAATGGATAAAGAAAATGTGGTACATTTGCACAGTTGAATATTATGCAGTCATTAAAAAATTAAAATCATGAAATTCATAGGTAAATGGATGGAGCTCGAAAAAAAAAATCTTCCTGAGTGAGGTAACCCAGACCCAGAAAGAAAATAGGGTATGCATTCATTTAGTTGTGGATTTTAGTTGTTAAATCAATGATTACGAAGCTACAATCCACAGAACCACAGAGGTTAGGTATAAAGTAAAGGACTGGGGTGGAGGGGCAGCAGGTAGATCTCCTGAAGAAAGGGAAATAGAAGAGACAGTTATGGATAAACGGGGAGGCTGAAATGGGAGGATCGAGTAGGAAGGGGGAAAGGAGAAGGAGAAGAGGGAGGGAATATGGGGAGAGACAATTAAAACTGAGGGCCATTAGAGGGACAGTATGGAAACCTACTACAATAGAAACTTCCTAAGATATATACACATAGGAAGGTGATCTAAATGAAATCATCACATCAACGGGAGGGACAGAGTCCCAACTGCACATCTCTTGTCACCAAATGAAGCTTCCAGTGCCAGGATTAGGTTACATCTAATTGAGTTTTTGGCCAAAGGGATCCCGTGCGAGTCTCCAAACAGTCCTGGCTGCTGCCGAGACTACCAGTTGCATTCTACAGAGTGATGGCAAGACCCCATTGCTGACGACAGCACGGACACAGATCACTGAACACGGAGAATTAAGCTGGTGCCTAAATAGAACCTTCACCCCTCTGTTCTAGTGTCTTTGGTACTCTGCAGGCTACTAAAGGAGAAAGGCAAACACCAATCCAGCTCTAACAGCTCCAAGCCCTTCGATCTACAATGGTGTCCTGCCTGCAGGATATGCTAGTGCACTGGTAGCATAAAGCCTGTGAAAGTAACCAACCAATACCTGATTTGAGTTAAGGGCTGCTCCATCAGATGGAACCCATATTCAATGCTGCTGCTTTTTTTTTTTTAACCGAGAACCCAAGATTAGATCGCCCAGGGACCAAGATAAACTATTGTTCTAAAGTAAATAAAGAAATAAAATTTAAAAGTATCCATAAAATGACTCCTAATGATATTCTGCTGTACATTAGACCAGTGCCTTGCTCAGCCATCATCAGAAAAGCGTCCTCTTGTAGCAGAGGGGAACAAATACAGAAACTCCCCAGCCAAACAATGTGCAGAGAGTGAGAGACCTTGGAATACTCAAATGGGATGTCTCCATCCGATCCCTCCCCTCGGTGCTCAGGGAACCTGTGGAAGAGGAGGAAAAAAAGAGTGTCAGAGCCAGATGGAAGACACCAAGAAAACAAGTCCCTTTAAATCAACAAGACTCATGGACAGATGAGCTCACAGAGACTGAGGCATCATGCAGAGTTTGCCCAGATCTGCACTAGATAAGGTCAGTCCTACAGATAAAAGGAGAAGTGGACACATGCTCTCACCCCTAACCCAGAAGCTACCTCCAACTGATAACCACTTGCAAATGAACATTGTTTTCTCTACGTGAGTTTCGCTATGGAAACAAACTATTCTTAAGGGTAGGCTGCATGCTCAGCAATAGATGGCTGACAGAAAAGTAACAACCACTTTGGAGGTTCCTTGTCTCATCATGTTATGTCGAGGTTTCTCCCCCATTTTTAACTTTAATTTTATCTTATTTTACTTACATATAGTTTTCTTTCTTTTTACCCTACAGGTCCCTTGCATATCTATTATTGCTTCCAGTTTAGCATTTTTGGGGAATTCCTGAGTGTGTGAATGAGTGGGTCTCTGATTCTATAGCTGATCCTTCTCTAGGTTCGTTTCCTGTTGCTTGTTTGTTTGATTCTAGTCGGAAGTGTTAGTTTTTGTTTTATCTTACTATATTTTATTTTATTTCACTATATACCTTAGAAGCTTGCTTGTTTTCTAATGAGAGACGGAATGGGGGTGGATCCAAATGGGGTGGGAGGTGGGGAGAAACCAGGAGGGATGGAAAACTTAATAAAAATGACTGATGTGAGGGGAGAAATCTATTTTCTACAAGGAAAAACACTTAAAGGGAATTAAATTATATATATCAATTCATGGATGAATTCAGTATTCTTTTCTTTGTAGAATTAAATTTAATTCTTTAAGAAGGAAAGAGAAGCCAGGTAGTGGTGGCGCACGCCTTTAATCCCAGCACTCAGGAGGCAGAGGCAGGCGATGTCTGTGAGTTCAAGGCCAGCCTGGGCTACAGAGTGAGTTCCATGAAAGGTGCAAAGCTACACAGGGAAACCCTGTCTTGAAAAGAAAAAGAAGGAGGAGGAGGAGGAGGAGGAGGAGGAGGAGGAGGAGGAGGGGGAGAAGGAAAGAGATCTGAGCAAAACACCACCATCCATTGATGCATCACCCAAGTCACGTTCTGAGAATCACAAAGTCTTGCCCTGCCTTTTTGGGTGTCTGCCATCTCAGCCCACCCTTTCCCCCTCCACTGCATCCTTTTCCCCGCTTACTGCTTTCCTCCTTGATGATTGCTGCCCCTCTCAGCAGGCTCAGGCCACCCTGTGCTGTTCCAGAGGACACAGAGGATGGAGGAAGCAGGAGGGACGCTGTTGTGAGACCCTGGCCCCCAGTTAAACAAGCCTGGTTTCAGACTTGCGCTGCCTTACCCTGAGAAAATCAGTTAATTACCTGAGCCTTGGCTTTCTTTAACCCATAAAATATGGTCACTACCTACCTTATTGATTTGCTTTAAGGCTCAAATAAAATAAAATCTGTTATAAGGACAGGTCTAGGCACCTGAGGTACTCATTCATTTTCATTGTGACACAAAATTCATGTTTCTAAAGTATTGCCTGTAAGGTCTCACATCTGCCATCCAAACATCTTCAAGGCCCTGCCATTTCTCATGGCTTTAAGTGTAAATATGGCATTGCACTTGATCTTAGCCCCAAAGGCTGCAAGTTAATAAATGAAAATGTCTCTCTGCCATGATCTCCAGAGTGGAAAGTTGGATTTGGTCACTGTAGCAATGCCACTGAATAGCTAATACATTCGTCTGAGACCAACCATCCTTTATCTGGAAAATTGATTTTTTTTTTAAGTTGTCACTGGGACAGAAAACACTCTAGGTGTCACGTAATAGAAAATGCTGCTATAAATGACTTTACAGGATAGGTACCCATCTGCTATACCAAAATTCTGGAGGTAGTGTTTCCAAATTGATCAGGTGACTCAACAGTGACAAGCCCTTCTCTGCTCCTAACTCCCATCCTCCACATAGTTTTCCTCCTTAAATATGCTCTCCTGGCTGGAGGTAGACTGAACAGAGTTCTCCAGAGAACACCGCTGGACTGCGCCATACCTTTCTCAGACCCTGCTACCTATCCCTTCATTTGTAAGTTACCCCACAAAATAAACCTCCCTTTTAACTACATGGAATGGCCTTAATAATTTCACCAATATTCCCCCTTCCACTTCCTCTCGCCAAACTCTCCCATATACACCTCCTTTATTTTTTTTCAAGTTCATGGCTTCTTTTTAAAATTAATTGTATGTATGTATGTATATATATATATATATATATATATATATATATATATGTATGTATGTATATGTATATATATACACACATATATATATACATACACACATATATGTATGTGTATATATATCCGGCTAAGTCTGTATAATGTCACTTGCATGTTTGTCCTCAGGAATGACTATTTGATATCAGACAGTCTTAAGGAAGACTACCTCTCTTGTTCTCAGCATCCCTTAGTTGCCTGTAGAGGCTAAGGCCTCGAGGGCTTTCCCCCATCCCCTTTGTCATGTGTATAGGTATCTTCCTTGTTCAGCTCATATTTAGGCCACTATGTTGGTGAGACTTTATGGGTCAGTTCTTCTGATCATGTGTGTGTTTACACAATCAAGTTCCGTTATTGAAATGATTATGTTGAAATTGTTAGTACATTAGTATTAATTTTAGAAACTAAAATGAATAATTCTAACCTTCGAAATAGTAATTATCCACTTTCCCTATTAGATACTATGGATCAGTTTTCTTGTATCTGTTCAATTTCCTGAGCTGGCAGCCATTGTTGTTGCCGTAGCTGGGAAGTGTTTTGCACTGTCCCACAAGTTTGCTTGTCTGTGTCCAGTCACCACCTGCTGTCTGTTCGTCTTCACACTGTTCTTACATCCTTAGGAGTGTTGTTTCATCAATTCTGTGAAAAATGTCTTTTTAATACCCTTTCACAAATGTTAGTTTGGGCCACTTATTTAAGACTACGTTAATTCCCCTTAGGGCTTTGCAGACAGACAGGAGAATTGTCTTGTAGGCTCCCTGCTAGCTGCTGGGTACACATCAGCAGAGTGTGTCTTTAAGGCAGTCTACTTTTTACTTTGACCGTCCTCAAGACCTTGTTATCTTTCTCTTTAGGGTTCTGAAACTGCATGCTTCGGTTTTATATGTGATATTTTAGTAGCTTGTGGCTCATAATATTTCTTTAGGGATTTCTATTTTTTACCAATTTTCAACATTCTTAGCCAATACTTTAACAAATATCGTTTCTCCTCTTTTTCTCTCAACTTCTTCCTTCTCATATTTCCACTGTAGAGCACTCTCCTTTCTAACTTCCATGACCTTTAATTTATCCTTTGTGTGTGTTTTTTTGTTTTGTTTGTTTTTGTTTTTTTTTGTTTTGTTTTTTTTAGTTCTTTGGTTCTCAATGGTGTATTCTGAGAAATCTTCTCCACCTAGCTATTCATTATCCTTTATTTAGTTGTAACTTGTTCTTTTTTAGGGCATCATCCATTTACTTTTTATTTTAACAAAGACTAATTTGTATTCTTTTTTAAGAGAGAGAGCATGAGTGTGTCACTCAAGTAGATGCATGTCATTGAGTGACCTGTGGTGGTCAGAGGACAACCTTGGGGTGAGTATTTGTTTGAGACACCATTTCTTTCTTGTTTCTCTGCTGCATTCACTGGGCTAGCTGTCCTTCGGCCATTGGGGATTCTCCTGTCTCTGTCCCCCTCCTTCTCCCTCTAGGAGTGCTGCGATTACTGACACTCTCACTACTGCATCCAGCTTCTACAGGAGCTCCAGGGATTTGAACTCTGGTCTTTGCACTTTCTCAGGGATACCCTCCGAGCCGTCTCTCCATCTTGATTATTTTTCAAATGTGCTATTTTTTTTTAAACAGCATCCTAGTGTTTTCTTATAATTTCAACCTATCGCAGGTTGAGCCCATTCTGTTTTGTATGCTCCCCCAGAATATTCCAGCAGCTGAGGTTACACTGAGGGCGTGCTTCTCTGAAAGAGTCTCATATTTGCTTTTCAACATGCCTGGTGAGTATTACCCTGGTGGGGCTACTTTTTATCAAACTTATTTCTATTAAGAATCCAGGCTTTGTGAGAAGACTGGATTTTTTTTTTTTCCTTTTTGCAATCACATGAAACATGGGCTGGGAGTTTGGTTTCTCAAAAAAAAAAAATGCCTTTACTTGCAGTTACACTTACACACATCTGTCTTCTTTCTGTACCAGTGGGTAGTCGTCAATTTTATTTACAATCCTTTTTTTGTGAGTATTTTCTTTGGCCTAGTATTATGAGGTTTCCCTATTTATTTTATTCTTAATTCAGCCTCCTCTCCTGACTACAAAGTTCTAAAAGCAGCTATTGGAAATATGAAACTCCCAGCCTGTGAATGAGCAGACAAAGATCAGAACCAAAAATATCCCAAGGCAGCCAGGGTTGCTCATGGTCTCCAACACTTCACTGACAAGAGATTAGGCCGCAACCCTTCTTTTATGCTCAGTCAAAACATAAACACACATATTTTATAGCAGTCATCTATTCAAATACAAATGTAAATATACATATTATATATGCATATTTACTTTATCATTGCTGTGAGTGAAAACAGCTTAGAGAAGGAAGAGGGTTTTTGGCTCACAGTGTGATGAAGCACAGTCCATCAAGGCAAGGAGTCATGAAGCAGGAGCTTGAGCCAGATCGTGTCCACAGTCAGAAGGAGAGAGCAAGGAGTAGGGGAGCTCAGCCCCTTTCTTCCTTTACTCAGTTCCAGACACAAGTCTACGGAATGGTGTCACCCATATTAAGAGTGGGTCTTTCCACCTCAACTAACCTATGTAGAAAATTCCTTAGAGACATGCCAATGGTCTGTTTTATGTGGTGACTCGAAATCTCAGTAGTTTGCCAATCAATATCAATTATCACACATTAAAACATTTTAGCATCAACCAAATGTTCCATCAGTCAATCTCTGTGTTTGTTTGGTATCCATCATTTGATGGCTACAGGCATAAAATTTTATACTTGTCTTTATCTTCTAGTTATCATCTTTCCTTTGTAGTGTCATCATTTTGGTTTGGCTTTGTTTTTGAGATAAGATACAACTCTCTTGTCCAATCTATCCACAAACTCCAGGCAATCCTCTTGCCTCAGATGATCAAATGTTAGGATTACAGGAGTGAGCCCAGCCTGTCTCTTTATGACTGGTCTATCTCTTTAATGCTAGAAATCTTTCCCTTTAAGAAATCAATTTTAAGATAAAAAATAAGACCAAACTTGTGTGTGTGTGTGTGTTTGTGTGTGTGTGTGTGTATACATGTACTCATGTGTGATTTATACCTTGTGTGAGTGTAAGTATGAGAAGCAATACATATGTCTCAAAGAGGGTTTTCATGAGGAGCTGCGTCCTGAACTAGGTAGAAGACACTCTGTATGTAAATACCTCAGGACCTAAAGGAGAACCAATTGTTTGGGTTCTCTAAGAAGGATTGTTCTACAGGAAGCTAAGCTAGCCATGAAAAAATGGCCAGAGTCAAAGTCTGGATCATGTAAATCCATTGAATTCATGCTAAGAAGCATGTGTTTTATCCTAAAGAGAATTAAGAGTCCCTGGAAGATTTCCAACAGAAAAAGTGGCACAATTTGTTTTCCTCTGCAGAATACCAATATGAAGAACAGGTGCAGGAAGGCATCACTGCACTGAGCCACGTGTCTGATTCTCCAGACTGTAAAGGACCAGATGAGGTCAATGATATCAGAGCAGAGCAGGGTCCTGATGCTAACAAGTGTGCCCAGGATACCTAATACCAAAGATGTACAAACCAAAGGAAGAATCACCCATGAGAGAAGTTGGACAGAGAATGTGAAGTTCAAGAGACAGAGGATGAATTATGGCCCATACAAACTATGGTGGAATCAAGAAACCCAGGTCAGCAAGATGTGGAACAGTCAATATAAATGAGCAACATGAAAAAATGAAGAAACTTGGTGATACTGTGGTGTGCTGTTTAAATAATGATACAGCTTCTGTTGCTTCCACTGTTCACACAAGATGCACACATACCCACTGCTTACTGTTAATTGCCTTTCTGACTGGCTCTCTGATCCATTAACACGACTGAAAAAAATCGTTCTAAAATACAACCAACAGTAAAAGTGGGCAAACAAACAGTGTATTAATAATGCATCATGTGTTTTGACTTGTGGGAGATACTTTTTCAATGCAGTATTTCTGTGTCTCTGTGGCTACAAAGATAGACCTATCATGCGGGAGCATGGCTGCAGTGTTCCTGCCAGAAGAAGCAATCTGGGCTGTCTTGATTCTCCGTTTGCTTTGTAAGAGGAGTCTGGCAAACCTCTAGATGCCCAGCAGGTGTTTATCACTCTGTTCCTACTCCAAAGAGAGAAACAGCATGAAGATGCAGTCTTCCAATTTTCAAGCAAAACCCACTTTATACCAAATGATGAGCTCCACCTGGTGACATTCCAAGAAGTGGATGGTGCTGCTGAGTTTTCGGGTTCTTTTGGAAGATGCAGGCTGTGTCTTCCCCTTCTTGGCAGCAGGACATGACTCATCCTAATTAAATAGGCAGTACACATCTAACCCTAATTAAATATCTACAGTGGTGCATGTCTGTTGGCCTTGAGATTTAAATACAAGTGAAATGACTTGATGCAGTAAAATCAAACAAATATGAAGTGATCCCTTGTACACTGATGATTCCTGCTGTGCTGTTAATGTTACAGCCCATTTTTATGCGAGTCATTATGTTGAAGTATATACTGCATGTATTATAACTATCAGACAGACTCTTGATGGCTGTAGAAATGACTGCTGAATTTTAATACTAAGAACAGAGAAAGGAAACAGAACTGGAGAACTGAAGATATCATCTACAACTCATAATCCAGTCAGTTTGGAATCTGTAATACCATGTCCCAGGTAGCTATAATCTACAACATTTTGCCAAAATATGATCATGAAATATTGCTATACAGGCACAGAATGAAATTTGGGATGCATTAAATTTGAAGCAGAAGAACAATACTACATGTGAAAGCTTAATTAGGCACCAGAAAATTGAAAAAGAACTCAAACAGTAGGCTGATGTCAAAGACGGGACTGAGGTTGCCCATGAGCAGGTGATATTCTGAAGCCTTAAGGGTGATGGCTGCGTGGCAACAGCAAGTGTGTGAGAACAGAGAAGAGAGCAAAGAGATGAACTTCTGGAAGGCACTGAGGAGGCAGCTGGTAGAAAGACTTAATAATGAGGGGTGTGGGGAGGGAGAGAGGAAGAGGAGAGGTTTTTTCCATCACTCAGACCAGAGTTATGAATGGGAGCCAGGAGGCCACCAGAAAGATGTGCATCTGAAAGTTCTCACAGAGTGGAATAACTCACAATGAGGTTGACTGGAATCTGTGAGGGGCTGGCTTCTGTAGCAGAAGAAGAAAAGGAAGATTATGGTAAGCTGGACAAGGCATTTGAACAGCAGAAAGAGATAGTGAAAAATAATTCATCACAAATCAAACAAGGAGATCCAGATGTGAATATACCATAGGAATATGTTTAGAAGAACAAGGCGGTGGGTTAATGAGTTCTTGCAAAGTGAGTATAAAGTCTCAGTTGTGTAAGGTAAGTCAATTCCAGAGACATACTGTACAACTTAGTACCTACAACTAATAAAGCATTCTGAAAATAAGAATGTTGTTAAGAAGTTGTATTTTATGCTATGTTCTTAAAACACACATATGTACACACACACACACACACACACACACACACACACACACACACACACGATACAGAAAATTTAGGTAGACACTAGATTAACATGACCATGACCATAGGGATGGTATCACACATACATGCATATGTTCAAACTCATCAAATTACACACATTAAACCTGGACATGTAGTTCCGTGATAGAGCATGTTCTTAGATAGATAGATATAGATAGAGCATTGTGGATTCAATCTCAGAAACACAACAAAGTGCAAATACTAAATGTATCCTTTTATATTAATTAAATCTCAATAAAACTGTAAGACATGAAAAAAATCTAGCAACAAGCAAAATGTGGTTGAATTAGGTTTTAAGCAAATAGAATATATAAAATAAAAACTTGCTTGGACAATTGGATTTTAGTTTATGCTGTTATTTTACATTACCAGATGAATTTGTGGGTTTTGTTCTACAGTGTCATAACTTGGCAGTGATAAGACAATATTCACATGTATGTGAAATGCATAATGATGCACAGAAGAGTGGACTACTATTTAAAAAGGAAAATGGGGATTTAAAAATTAATAATTGTCCTGTTTCAATGGTAGATAAATGGACAACATTTCATTTTCCCCTATTTTTATATAGAAATATTTTTTAGTTAAAAACAAAAGCCCTGAAGGAATGGACGCTAAGGATGAGGATGTTTATGTTAGTTTGCTTTCTGCTCTTGTGATAAACACCATGACCAAAGCAACTTGGAAAGAAAAGAGTTTGTTTGACTTCGACATCCTGATCACAGCTCATCGCTGAGGAAATTCAGGGTAGGAACACAAGCAGGAGCAGAGGAGGAACTGTGGAAGAAAACTCACACAAGCTTGTTCCCCAGGTTTGTTCAGCTAGATGTCTATACAACCCAAGGTCACCCGCCCAGCCCGGGACTGGCACTGTCCTCAGTGGACTGGACCATCTCACTTCAATCAATAACCAAGAAAACGCCACACAGACTTGCCTACAAGCAATCTGATGAGACTTGCCTACAAGCAATCTGATGGAGGCATTTTCGTAATTGGGGTTCCTACTCCCAGATGACTCCAGCGTGTGTCAAGCTGAAAAAAGCCAACCATGACAATACTCTGTCTCACCCACCAGACTTTTATGTTGTATGAATTTCCCTCAGTCTAACATTTTGAATCACCCACAGATGAGTAGCCATAATTAAAAGTTGAGACCCAATTATTTATGCCAATTAAAGAAACAAAAATTATTCTGGTGGTGCATGCCTTTAATCCCGGCACTCGGGAGGCAGAGCCAGGCAGATCTCTGTGAGTTCGAGGCCAGCCTGGGCTACAGAGCGAGTTCCAGGAAAGGCGCAAAGCTACACAGAGAAACTCTGTCTCAAAACACACACACACACACACACACACACACACACACACACACACATATATATATATATATATATATATATATATATATATATATAGAGAGAGAGAGAGAGAGAGAGAGAGAGAGAGAGTCTCTTCTTGCATCGAATCAGTCTACTTCATGAAACTTGGCAATACTTGATTACCAGTTCAGGATTATTTTCTCATCACCAGCCATTTGTCTTCCTGTAGTTTAAGGGAATATTTGTTTTTACAAATCAGAATTAGTGGATCTATCCCTGAGGAGCTAGTCACTCTGGGAACTATAAAGATGCAACTTATATATAAAGTAATTTAAAACACATTCCTCTATATTGTGGCTACCCCAATCTGGCTCCCAACTTTAAGTGCATATGAAGGAAATAGTGGATCTCAACTATGCCTTAATTTAATCTATTTAATGTATATTGATAAATCTTTATTTGCACAAAGGTACTGAGTATATGGAAAGGGTGACATTTCAAAATAGAGAAAAGATGGATATCTAAGAAGTAGAGATGGGATAATGGCCAGCAATTTAAAAAACAAATATAGCTCCCCTTTCCCCTTACTCTTCCACGGGAATAAATTACAGGCAGTCAAATCTTAAAGCATAACAGGACCAGAGAATTATTTATGACCTTAGAAAGGGTAAGACCTCCTAAGGCCAAACACAAAACTCAATAAACCTCCAAGAAAGGGGTAAATAATAAATTTGCCTACATAGACAATTGGGGATTCTGCCAATTTATTTATTTATTTATTTGTTTTTGAGACTCACCAAGTATGCTTACCCTAGGGATCTGCCTACTTCCACTTCCCCAGCACTGTGAGTACAATGTAGAGACTTGTTATCTTTAATGAGGATTCTGGGGATCAAACTCAGGTCCCCGTGCTTTCAAGGCAAGCATTTTACCAACTGAATTTTCTTCACAGTCCTGGAAATTTGGCTTGGAAAAGGTCATTTTCTCAGTGTCTACCAGTATCGTAAAAATTCATATCCTCTGACCGAGCAGAGCCACTTGCAGGAATGTTTAAAAGATATATCCACATTGATACTTTGAGAAATGTGACTTTACCATGAATCTTTACTGAAGTCTCATCTTTATATCAGGATGAATCCTAATGATATTGCTAGATCTGTTAGTAACGGGCTGACTACACAAAGGAGTACTTTTAGCTATTATAACGAATAAGATAGGTCTACATGTTGATGTATAGACCATCAGATGGGAAATATGGAAATGTTTGGGGAAGGGAATCTCTGAAAAAGTGATTTTTAGAGCATATGTTTTATATTTGCAAATGAACACAGTTTTGTTTTGTTTTAACTACACAAACAAACTCTTGCTTGTTTGCTTCTTACCTAACATCCCTAGAAGAGATTGTCAAGTTGAATACAAAGACTCTGACTTAGTAGCTGTAGTATGTACTGCTCTCGAAGAAGACCCAACTTCATTTCTAAGCACCCATGTCAGGCAGCTCACAATCCACTGTAACTCCAGCTCCAGGAAGATCTGACACTGATGGCTCCCCTCCCCAACCTGTGTACACACATGAGTACTCACATGCAAACCCCACACAGATTCACACACAAACACACAATTTAAAATAATTTAAAAAATAAATCTCTTTTTAGAAAAAAAAGAGATTTTCCAGGTTAATAAAAATCCAGAAAGCACTATGGGCTAACTTTTATGAATCACTTGCTTGAGAATTATTAAGATAGTTGGAGATTTAGCTCAGTGGTAGAGCGTTTGCCTAGGAAGCGCAAGGCCCTCGGTTCGATCCTCAGTTCCACATTTAAAAAAAAAAAAATGAAGATAGTCAATTCAGGTCTGGGGACGTGGCTCAGAGTGCTTGCCATTAAGTGTGAGGACATGAGTTCAAGTCCCCAGTCCCCATGCTGACTACATATATCATTGGTTCTATTCTCTAGACAACGTAGCCAGTATTTTTCTCCTTACTTTAGGAAACTACTTCTTTTAGCATCTCCAGATTCCATAAAAATAGAATTGGGTGAGTCTATACAAATAAAGTTGAGATATATATAATGTGTGTGTGAGTGATATGTGTGTATTAACTCAGAATAGGGAGGGGCACTATCTCACAAGCCTACCCCTCAAAATAAATTGTATTCTATAGTAAGTAGATAATAGCTGTTCGTGAATGCATTCTCGGACTCCCTGAGGATACTAAGGCCCACAGGGGTGTGTGTGTGTGTGTGTGTGTGTGACATATTTTTATATAGCATGTGCATTCTCCCATATATTTACAGTCATTTGTAATTGCCTATAATATGTAATTCCATGTAAGAAAGTGACATGAAAAAATGTTAAATGTGTTCGTTTAGGGAATGAGAAGAGGAAAGGTCTGTGTGTGTTCAGTAAAGATATATTACAAACTTCAGTACCTAGAAGGTTTAATCCTCCTCAGCACCTTTAGGCTCCTAGCTGATTGATAGATAGTTCATGAATGCTGACTACATATAACATAGGTTCTAATCTCTTGAAAACCTTAGCTAATGTATTTCTCTTTACTGCAAAAAAAAAAAAAATTCTCCTGGTATACATTTCAAATTACATGGAAATAGAATTGCACTGGTCTGTACAAATATAGTTGCCATATATATTAGAGATATAACTGTGCTCAATTCCTAGGCTCAAAGCTCTGTACCCATTAAATGCAGAATACACACAGACACTCGTATAATGTCATTATATCCCTTTCAAGAATCTTAATGGGGTTGATAGAATTTTAACACAACTACTAAAACAAAAAAAAAATGGTGCTTTCACATATGTTGTGATTAAATTAAGTTCATTCTTTCTTAATATCTTCTATAAATGCAGATTTCTTTTGGTAATGTTTAATGTAGCCCTATTTTTATATATTCTCTCATATATCTTTCTATAATAATTTATGGAATAACTAGTAAAATCTGCAAATAATATGCTCACCTGTGTTTAAGTTATGCTTTTTAAGAGAATTATCTTCCAATATAAAATTGCAATTAAAAATCTGCTTGCTCTTGTAAATTGGTATATCTATTTTGAGAAAGCAACGTGGGAGTGCCTCAAAAACCCTGGCACCACAATTCCTCTTCTGGGTCTATGTCTAAAGGAGCTGAAGTCAACGCTTTGGAAGAAGTTTGTGCTGCTGTGCTCACTGCAGCATTATTCACCACAGAACAATATAGAAACACTCAGGCATTTGGAAACAGGTGCATGAATTCTTAAATTTATATATATGGGAGAAAGACAGAGGGAACATATGGAATACTATTCTGTTTTTAAAAGTCAACAGCGTGGATGGAGTGAGACGATACTACACTAAGTGAATAAAGCCAGACAATGACGGAAAAGAGCTACATGGTTCTATTCATGTATAAAATCTAACAAATCAAACTTGCAGAAGTAGAGAGTAGAATACTGGGTACCAGAGGCTGGATGTGAGATGAGACTGAGGAAGAGAAAGAAGTTGAGTATAACATGAAGAGAGGAATGGCTTCTACAGACCTATTAGATAGTACGTCTATAATTGTTGATAATGTATTATATATATCATAAAACAGCTAAAAGAATAAAGTGATACACATTCATCAACACTGATATGCTAATTAGCCTGACTTCATCATTCCACTATCTATAGGGTTTAAAATATAACATTGTACTTTATAATAAATATATATATATATATATATATAGTTATTTGTCAATTAAAACCCTTAAAATTAATAGCAAAATTCTTAGTTATGAATAAGTAAAAGAAATTCGCTTGCCTTCAGCAGATGAAAATTTAACACAAAGATTTAGCTAATCAATAAACTTGTGCTGGGGCTAGAGAGACGGCTCAGTGGCTAAGAGCACTTGGTGCTCTTACAGAGGACTGGATTCAATTCCCAGCGCCCACACGGCAGCTCTCAACTGTCTGTAACGCTGATGACCTGACAGAGAGCACTGCACACACATGGTGCACATATATACATGCAGGCAAAACACCCATCCACATAAATATTAAAATATAAATAAAATAAATAAAAAATAAACTTTTCCTGCATGCAGTTTATTTGGGAAAAGAAAATAATTAAAAATAACCCTATTTACACACATACACAGAAACACACATACACACACACACACATACACACACACACACACACATATATATACACATATATACACACACATATATATACACACACATACACACATACACACACACACACATACACACACACACACACGCACACACATACACATTCAGTGCTTTGAGCTGGCCCACCCCAACATCTACCCCTGCTGGAGCATGAGCAGAGACAGGTCATGGAAAACCACAGCCGCTGGATCTCCGTGACTTGGGATGACAGCAGGATGTCCAAGAGAAGTCTGGTGAGGGTCCAGTACTGATGGTGGACCAGAAGCCAGAGGTTTAAACCAAACCAATGACCCACTACAATGAACATTTGCAAGTAAAGCTGTTTGGTATACTGTGTGACATACCACAGCTCCCAAGGCCACTCTGACAGAAGAGTATGTGGTGGAGAGGCAGGAAAGATGGAGGAGTGAGATGTTTTGTTTTATTTTTCTTTTGAGGGGACTGCTGCAAGGGTGGAGGGCAGACATGGAAAGACTGGAAAGTGAGTGGGACTGGGGTGCATGGTGTGAAACTCCCTAAGAATCAATTTAATTTAAAAATTTTTTAAAAAAGAACAAGAAAGCTAAAACCACTCTACTAAACACCAGAGGAAGCAGTGTCAGCTTTCTTCACAATGCATAAAACATCTCACTAATAGACATGAAAAATAATGTATCATACATTCTGTCAGTAGAATCCTCCCAAGAAAGAAGGAAAAGTTAATATACTATAATGTACAATAACAGGGATCATATGAACATGAACAACCATAACACACTGCTACAATCAACAGCTAAGAGGAGAAAATTCATGTATGGGAACACAAGACAGGATAATGGTACCTAAGAGTGATCAGTGGTGGGATGGGGAGGGGCTGGCTTCAAAGGTTTGGTACTTAGATGTGATCGACAGACATCTTTGTGTGCTTGATTGCTAGTTTGTAGGTGCATATATTTACTTTAAAATCCATTATTTTGCACATATGAAATACACACATTTTTCTTGTGTGTAACTTCAATAGACACAAAGGCATTAAAACGCAATAATTTGATAATATTTTGAGTAAATTAGATAAGATGATTCCAGACATAAATGGGGAGTACAGTTGGTATTAAGAAATGACAACTGTAGCTGGGTAGCAGTGGCACATGCCTTTAATCCCAGCACTCGGGAGTCAGAGCCAGGCGGATCTCTGTGAGTTCAAAGCCAGCCTGGTCTACAGGACCGGCACTAAAACTACACAGAGAAACTCTGCCTCAAAAAAGACAACTGCCATTAAGAACATACAAATTAGGACTTAGTATCTTTCTTAGTCAGCAGTCCAACTGTTGTCATTTACTGTGAAATCAATGAATGAAAACTACTTATGGGCATCTAAGTCCTCCACTATCTGTATACTGCTTTACACAGGTCAACGTAGTTGTGGGACTAAAAATCATAGACATTGGGACTGTTTTTGTCAAAACCATAACAAAATACTAGAGACTGGGTAGCTTAAAACCTACACATTCATTTTCTCACAGTTCTGAAGTTTGAAGAGCTGGTGCCAGTTTGGTTTCAGACGAGGACAGTCTCCCGGGCTCAAAGATTTCTACTTTCTTATGTCTTCATATGGTAGAGAAAGAAGGGGAAATCTTCCCGTTCTTCTAATGCTGCTACCCCATCAGATCGGGGGCCCTACTCCAGGGCTTTATTTAACCTCAATTACCTCTTAGAATCCAGGTAGAGTCACATTCCCAATACAAGTGAACCCTAAGTAAGGACAAAAAAGTCTCAAATAATTATTTACAGGGTGGTTCCTTCCAAAAGAATGTGAGATGCTAATTTTCAAGTATTTCTGAAATACCTTCATTCCATGCCATTTCATAAGTGTGAATGTCTTACATAATGATAGAAAATTGAACTCATCTATTTAATGGAATCTGGATCAGCTGGGACATCTGGTTTTGCTATTTAAAATAATTTGAAACCAGCAAATGTGTTGTGTTTTTATTGCAGTCCTGTTGCATTTATTTCAGTGGGGGGAAGAGCTTGGACAACAACATCTGTTTCCAAGAACACTGTGGGAGAAATGCACATAGACAAAACTGGCAATCGTGAGCAGACACATTGGGGACAGGGACTCCACTAGCTTAGAGGTGGAGTGATGTGCAGCAGTCTGAGCTAGAGCAGTTTGTGAGCAAGGAAATTTGTTTCCAAGAAGAGAGTCTGCAGTGAATAATAATGGCTGAGCATTCAAAAACAAACCCAGACAAACCAAAAACTCAGTCAAGATTGAGAGCAGAGCCCCTCACTGGTCTTGAAAACCTTCTGGTATACTGTTACACAGAGTAGCCTTAGAGTGAAACATTTAAAGACTCTAAAGAGTTCAGAGTGAAAACTGACCCACATTATAATGCTGTAGCTTTTGGCTACAGGAGACACTGCTGTAAGGTTCTCATTCCTAAATTGTGCTAAAGTGTAAGAAGTCTGGCCTTCCATGGTTAAGAAGTCTATGAATGAAAACAAGAATCCGTAAGAATCCATTCTCTCTCTGTTTGTCCACCTTTAACTTACCTGCTTTGTACATCTACCTATTCTCATGATTAGAAGCTGGTTGATTCCATCCTAAAGATGCACATACATCAAATGAAGAGGAAATATTTCTTCATATCACATACCACTTGGTTGTTGTTCTGTCTTTTAGACAAAATCTTCTCCAGATATGCCCCAGAAGCTTCCACTCAGCTTCCTCCAATAAAGGAGGTCACACTTCCAGGCCATTCACGAGAGCTGGGAAGGAAGAGACAGTCCTTATGCTGCTGGTGGGAAGAAATCTTTGTCATTGAGTACAAGAAAACATGACATTGCTGGGTATGGGTATGGTACCTACAGAGTTAACAGGAGCCTGGCTTCACCACAGATGAGCTGTGTGAGCTGAGGTTAGTCATCTGATACATGATTTGCTTGTGCATGAAAAGAACAAATAGTGTGCAAATTTTAAAACTGCTATAAAGGAGAATGTATTACACAAACCTCATGTAGACTGCTTGATATATAGCACATTCAGTAAATGATACTCATTATTACATTTTATTGAATTGAAACAGCTCTTATTAGCACAAAACTAGCAGGAATATACTCTTAAATGTTTCCTTATTCTGTGCAGGTTCATCCTCACATGGTTCCTAATTTCTAGGGCTAATGTTTTCATATACTGCTACACATCAAAAAGTAAGTTGTTACATAGAAAAATTCCTTAAAGTAATAAGTTGATAAGTGCTTGTATCACAGGGCAATGAAATATCACTACTAGAAATCCAAAACCATATTGCACCAAGAGACCTAATACATAGTGGATGTTTAATACTTGCAGGGAATGAATATAGGCTGGTGAGAACCAGTGACTTTCCTATGGCTTGTAGCTGCCTACTGCAGCCAAAAGGAGACTAATGACTTCCAAGTATTTATTTAATATGGGAACTGTTATGAGCTTCTTGTACATTCCCCTTTCTCCTGGGAATCATCTCAGAACATAAAAGAAAGTGGGTATAAAAGAAACCACATTCTCCTTTCTTCTGGTGCTGAAGACTGAGACTGGTCTGTTGAGCTGATGATCTACCGTTGAGCTGCAGCCCTATCCCAAAAACACATTTTAAAAATAAAACTGGGAGAAGCCAACATTTCCCAACCCTCAGTAACTACAAAGGCTCCTGACTCCAGCTGGGTTTGAACAAAGATCTTGAGAAGAGAAGAGAGAAAACCAGAGAGAGGAGGCTGAGGAATAAGCAGACACCAGAAATTCAAGAAATAAAGAAAAAGAGAACTACAATTTTTTATTTCAGTAAGTGTGTGTGTGTGTGTGTGTGTGTGTGTGTGTGTGTGTGTGTGTGTTATGTATGCATTTATGCATGCATGCTTACATGGATGTTGTCCTCAGTCATTCTTTACTTTATTTAAGCAATGTATCTGGATGAAACCTATTGACTACTCTAGCTAGCCAGCTTGTCCTGGGATTCCCATGTCTCTGACTCCTGAGTGTTGGGATTACAGTCACTACCAGGAAGGCTTTTATGTGAATTCTAGTGAACCAAACTGCAGTCCTCAGATTTACAGAGCAAGAGCTTCATCCCTTGAGCCATCTCCCAGCCTCCAGAGTGATATTTCTTGAAGATAGAAGTGTTAGCAGAATTGTCAAGGTCCAAAGGTGGGCCCCAGCCCTAAGTTAAGCTCAGTCACTGGTCTTAATGATGGCAATTAAAGAAGTGTAATAGTGGAAAGCAGAGAAAGGAGGTTTATTTAATGGGACCACATTGGTGAGAGAAACAAATGGGTCCGAGGGAAACCCCCCAAGTCCATCTTCAAAGTACTGACATGAAATTTAAGTTTAAATAGAGGGTAAGATCTAGGCATTACCAAGCTGCCCTGATTGCTGTGTGGTCCCATCCAACCAATTATCTGGCTCTCCGCCTACCCCTGCCTCTGTCCTGCAAAGTGATCTGGACAATTTTCAGAACTGTGTGAAATCTCTTTCTGGGCAACAGTGAGTTTCTCCCTTGGCTGACACTAGGCCTCAGCCTTTCCCTTCCCTTGGCATGAGATTCCTGAGAAATTCTACTTCCTTGAGATCTATTATTTCAATAGTCTAATAGAGAAAGGAAGAGGGACTTTATTTCTGCTAAGATGGTTACAAAAGGCTACAGTCAAAAGGTTCAGAAGCTGGCCAGGTGTGGTGATGCACGCCTTGAACCTAGCATTTGGGAGGCAGAGACAGGCATAACTCTGTGAGTTTAGATCAGCACAGGTCCACAGAGTAAATGAGACTCTGTCTCCTGCCCTCCCAACCCTAAATTTCAGAAGTTACTGGCAAGAGCTTTCTGTCTGTGAGGCACAGAGAATAAGGTGAGATTGCAAATTCATACACATAGCCATGCTGTCAGGAAGGAGTCTGGATCCAGGCAGAGGGAGAGTCTTCATATCGATTAATCTGCCTTCATCCCTTATATAATGAGAGACAAGAGTCTTGCAAACTCATACACAAAAAACCCAAACTCTAGTCTGCCTGGGATGGCAACTGAAACCACTGTCCTATACAATCTTTTTGCACATATTTTTAGTTAAAGTAGTCCTTCCAAGGACAATGGAGCAAGATTTTAGCTAGAGGATGATTAAAAATAAAATTAGTAGAAATAATGTTTAAAATTTAAGGTACATGAAAGTCACACCCAAACACATCTTCAATGAAGCTAACAATCTAATTGTGTTATACAACTGTTGTCTTTATTATCACATCAAAGACACGTAATTGAAGGAAGAAAATGATTTCTTTGGATTTCAAAATTAAAAATATTTGGATTTCAAAGAACACTATCAAGAAAGTTGAAAGACTCAGAAATTCCAACGTTATTAGTAATTAGTGTATAAAAAGATAAGTAATCTCATTTGAAAATAGACAAAAAATTAACTAGACATACCTCCAAAAAAGATAAACAGATGGCCAACAGGTGCCTGGAAGGATTCTTGACATTGTGGTCATAGAGAAAACGTGAATCAAAAGTAGAATAGAAGCTCATTGTGCACTCTCCATGTCCTTAAGCAAAAGGATTGACATCTGTGAATGTTGGCAAGGACGTTGAGAAACCAGAGCCCATATCCACTGCTGCTGGGAATGGAAAATGTCTCAGCTGCTTTAGTGAGCTGTTTGACATTTCCTCAAAAGGTTAAACACAGAGTTATCGTGTTACTACACTATTCCAAACTTGATTATATGCCCGAGATAAATGAAAATATGTCTACATTAAAAACTCACGCATGTTTATAGCAGCATTGTTCCACAGTGACCACAAACAAGAAACAACTCAAACGTCTATCGAGAGGTGGCTGTGTACAAAGTCAACAGGGAACTGTGTGATCCTAGAAAAGATTGAAGTACTGACTCATGCTATAGTGTGGATGGACCTTGAAAACATTGTGCTAAGGTTAAGAAGCCAGGAACAAAGGATGATGTATCCTCAGTTGTATAGCTTTTCCAGGAATATGTAAGTCTAAAGAGAAAGAAGGTAAATTGATTGGTTCTTGGAGAAATGATGAGGTTATGGAGAGAGAGAAAGAGGAGACTGTTCATGTAGGCAGTTTCCGGATTGAGTTTGTTTGTTTGTTTAGTTGGTTGGTTGGTTTTCTTTTTGAATGATGCAAATATTTTTAAATAGTTTTGTTTTTGAATAATGCAAATACTTTAAAATTAAACTTAAAGTTTTCTAATTCTTCATATGCAAAAAAGCACTGTACTACACACTTAAATGAGTGAATTTGATATTATAAGACACTTCACCTAACGAAGTTATAAAAAAAGGAGATCTTATTTAGTGAACTGAATTGCTTCTACAAGCCTGCTCTTCTCTGCATTTTTGCTGCTCGGAGAAGTTCCTTGTATCTGATTTTCTCTCAGATCATCCAGACTCAATTTGATCGTATTAGAACATGTAAGAACCAGACAACTTAGGGGCTGTATTGTGTGGGGGATGGGGGGGTTATACTTTTGTTTTCCTTGGGCAAGCATTAGTATTATGCCCAGTTCTATTCAGATCTTGTGTGTCTCTGAAAACGCTTCTTTAATAAATGTGCTCTTCCTCCATGCCACCAGTCCATCCATGGTGGTCTCTCTAAGCCACAACTCATGTGGCTTCTAGTCTGATAATGTTGAGAAATCAATATATATCATCATAGATCTGTTGACCATAGGAGGTAATCTTGCTCCAATATGATACCTCTTCTGCTGATTTCCTCTCTTATTGGTGCAGCTTGCATTTCATAAGAATGTACTAAAAACGGGGGCTGGAGAAATGGCTCAGTGGTTAAGAGCACTGGTCTTGCAAAGGACCTGAGTTCGATTCCCAGAACCTACATGGTGGGTCACAACCATCTGTAATTCCAGTATTAGGGGATCTGGCCCACTCTTCAGGCCTCCACAGGTACACACACACACACACACACACACACACACACACACTACACAGATGTACATACAAGCAAAACATCCAGACACATAAAATAATAAAAATTCTAAATCTCAAAATTCATCAATATGTTTTACATGTGTGTTTGTTGATAAATACCTGAGGCAGGAGCTGCTGTGCTGTCTGAATAGATGCCTTAGTCTCTAATTTCCTGCCTGAATTCAAGATGCAGAGCTGCCAACAATGAAATCACCTCTCCCTGCGAGGCTCCAAACACCATTCTTTTTCAGAAATTCAGCTCTACATGTATTCAAGGAAAAATGAGAACCAATTAAGAGAAAAGCTGCCAGTATTAGAGAAGATAATTGACGTGGAAGATGCACATATAGAGTGAGCGATGTGAGACAAAAGGAGCTGGGGTCCAGACCACACTAAGTATTTAGGCTCTGCCCCTTGGCCATCAACTCCTGGGAATGCTGACCCCGCCCCGCCCGCGCCGCCCTCCCCCCACCCCCCAGCTCAGCCCTAACCCTTCCTAAGGCCTTATCCCTGCTGTATTCTGCGAACTGTCCCAGAAGGGAAGAGGTATTCAGGAAGGGCGGATTTATGCACCATTAGCTTTAAAGAAGTTTTCTTTTGTTTCTCTTTTCCAAAGTTTCCAATCCTATCCTGTTTTTAAAAACTGATATTGAGCCTCATAAAGTATGTTCTGCGAGCCAAACTTAGATGGTATCTCCGGCCCCGAGGGCTGGTTTTAATCAAATTGAGCCCTGCTAGCCAGCTGATATCAATTTAAAATTTCTTGGGCAGGATTTGTTATTAAGGTTTGGGGAGGAATCTAAGCCAAGCAGCTTATAAATGGAGCTGGGGTCAGTTCTCCACGGCTTTCTCTCCCCTCCTTCCCTGTCCCCATGGGGATGCTGGCTTATTACTGCAGGTTTCTGCCTACTGTCTGGTCCGCGCAAATCTGCGAATCTCCCCAGTGTGAGACACTGTCCCACATGGACGGTCTATCTTCCTTCTACTTCTTTGCACACTGAGGCCCCTCCAGGAGCTAGGGAAAGAACAGGTTGAGGATGGCACAGGAAGGTATAGCGGGCAGACAGCTTGGCATCCCCCACGGTGGCAGCAAGCAGCTGCACTTCCTCTTAGTTCCTACCCTGCCAAATACCTCCCCTCGTTAATGATCTAGGTTCCTAAAGCCTTTGAAATGGTTTTCTTTCTGCATATTTTGGAACTCTCTCTGGGAGCTGGTGAAATAGGAGGAGAGGAGAGGGCAGTACTGGAGGAACAGAGCAAGAGCAAACTCTGCTTCGTGCGCCCTGGCTTCAAAGTAGACATTAAATGGCCGCTTATTAAGGCCACTGGTTGCAGTTCATGACTGACAATGGTTACCGTCCATAACTTTTCGTTAGTAAAGGAACAAAATCAAACCCTTTCAACTTTTCAGGTTTGATCATAAAAAATACTTGAGATGAAATGATCCATAGCAGTTCAAAACAGAGTGATCATAAGTATATGAGATGGGGGAGGGGAGTATATGAGATGAATGTTATTAAAAGAAGCCATGTGTAGGGATACTAATAGCAGCAAGGTTGAAATATTGCCAACAATTTCAACGCAGCGAAGAGCAATATAAAATGCTGCAGGGTGTATTGCACACTAGATATGACTCAAAAGCTAGGTCAGCAATAGTCATAAGAGAAACAGTAGATAAAGACAGAAGTACACTTTCCATTGGTACATAGCCGTGGTGCCTCTCTCTGTTTGAATATACACTTCCGGATTGTAGTCCATCATCAAGGGTCATTAGGGCAGGAGTTTAAGCAGGAACTGAAACAGGAACCATAGGGGAATGCCACTCAGTGGCCTGCTCACTGGCTTGTGCTCAGTTGGCTTTCTTATCCAGCCCTGACTCACATGCCTGGAGTAGGCCCTCCCACATCAATCATTAATCATCAATCATTAAGACAATCTCTCATAGATGTAGCCTTGGGCTAATCTAGTCTGGTCAATACTTCAGTTGAGATTCCCTCTTCCCAGAGAAATCTAGGTTGTGACAAGTTGACAGTGAAAACTAAAGGCAGTGTCTTCCGTTGTTGGTCCCATGGTTCAGTTTTAAATTCTTGGTTTTGAACATAACTGTGTTTCCATCTATTACAGTTATTATCCACACTGATGCTTACCTTGCACCGTCTTTGTTTGAAAACCTGTTCAGATTGGTCCTTGAGTCCTTGGGGCCTGATAACAATGACTTGTAATAACTCCTTCAATTTCTCAAATAATAACACATCTTGGGTTCACTTTATCAATTTCTTGCCTTAGGCTAAGCCATCAACCATTTCTCCAAGGAGACATATCTTCTCTGGAAATAGTATTTAGAAATCCTAAAGTAAATCCTAAACGTGCTCTTGGCTCTATGCCTTTTCAATGGTAAAAAATATTATGATTAAAGTAAACCATGAACTCACAACAGTATTTCCAGTGGAAAAATTACAAACAGGGGGCTTGTGCTTAGACATCCCAGTCTAACATTTATCTGCTTTTTTTTTGTAGCTAACATCCCATTTTCTTGCATCAACATAATTATCCACTTAATACACAATTATCTCAAAAACAAACAATATTCCATTGTACTGCTACCAGAGACATAATGACTGAGAACAGGTTATCATCTCTTTGTGCTTTTCTTGTTCTTTTTGTTTTCTAGACTTACCCGATAATAATTCAGAGTCAAAGGAGTGTGCTTTAAACCCAGATAATCCCCTGCCTCCGTGACTGTGCCACCAACTTTTGTTTCCTTTTACTGTCAAGTTTTTATGAGAGGATTTTATGTCAAAGATTTTGTTGTTGTTTTGCTTTTTTTGTTTTGTTAATTATTTGTTTGTTTGTTCATTTTTACATCTCGACTGATGTTTCTCCTCCTTCCTCTCCTCCCAGCCCCCCACACCTCCTCCCTTTCTCTCCAGGAAGGGGCAGGCCTCCCATGTTGCAGTGAGACTAGGTACCTCCTCTCCAAGGCAACCCAGTAGGAAGAAAGGGTTCCAAAAGCAAGCAATGGAGTCAGAGACAGTCCCTGTTCCCACTGTTAGGAGTCCCACAAGAGGACCAAGCCACACAACTATAACATAAGTGCCGAGTGCCTAGGTCAGCCTATGCAGGCTCCCTGGCTGTTGGTTCAGACTCTGTGAGCCTCTGTGAGCTCAGGTTAATTGATTCTATCAGTTTTCTTGTGGTGTCTCTGGCTCTCATAATCCTTCCTCCTCCTCTTCTAGAGGATTCTCCAAGCTCGGCCTAGTATTTGGCTGTGGGTCTCTGCATCTGTTTCCATCAGTTGCCAGGAGAAGACTCTCTGATCACAGTTGGGCTAGGCACCAATCTATGAGTATAGCAGAATACCTCAAGATTTTGTTTCATTTTATGATTTTGTAACATGCTTATATAGTTTCAAATTTAAATTTACAAAATAAGGTATAAATACACATTTACTAAAGGGCAAGGTTCAAGGGAAAGAGAGCTTAGGGGATCAGGAGATCCCAGCTGGATCAAGAGCAGAAAGGGAGAACAAGGAATAACAGACCATGATACATGAAGACCACATGAGAACAGGAAGAAGCAAAGTGCTAGAGAGGTCCCCAGAAATGCACAATGATACATCCACTGTCGACTACTGGCAATGGTCGAGAGAAAGCCTGATCTGACCTAGTCTGGTGATCAGATGGCCAAACACCCTAATGAACTCACATCCAACGACTGATGGAAGTGGATGCAGAGATCCTTGGCCAGGCCCCAGGTGGAGTTCCAGGTGTCCAATTGTCGAGAAAGAGGAGGGACTGTAAGAGTGTGAATTGTTGAAACCAAGATTGGAAAAGCTCAGGGACAAATAGCCAAACTAATGGAAACACATGAGTTATGAACCAAAAGCTGTGGAGCCCTCAACTGGATCAGGCCCTCTGGATAAGTGAGACAATTGAATAGCTTGAACTGTTTGGGAGGCACCCAGGCAGTGGGACCTGAACCTGTCCTTAGTGCATGAGCTGGCTGTTTGGAACCTGGGGCTTATGTGGGGACACTTTGCTCAGCCCGGAAGGAGGAGACTGGACCTGCCTGTACTGAATCCACCAGGTTTAAATGAATCCCCAGGGGAGCCTTGGCCCTGGAGGAGATTGGGATGGAGGGGAGGGGCTGTGGGGAAAAGTGGGGATAGGGGTGGGAGGGGGGAGGACAGGGGAACCCATGGCTGATGTGTAAAATTAAAACACAAATATAATAAAAAAAATTTGAAAGAAGAATTCTAACACCCAGAAAGTGAAATAAACCGAAGAATAATTGTAGAAAATATATATATATATATATATATATATATATATATATATATATATTTTATGCTTGAATCATGATATTTAATATATTTTCTCAAAGCTTATTCTTATCTTGGTTCTCTAGGATTAGCAACGGTTCTGTGACCAACTGAAAACCATTTTAAATGAACTCACTGATCATTCTGTTCAAACTAGATTATGTTGCCTGACACTAAAAACTCTGGTTCCGGGAAAACAGCTACGGGGGCCCGTGGAGTTGCCCACGAACTCTATTTGCAGGTGGACCTACATGTCCTAGCACTGGCTTTGCTACACAAATTAATGACAAATTCGGAAGCTATTCACGTCTCCTTTGCGGCAGGCTCACCTCTTACTCCATCAACATTCATGTAAATAAGGAAAAACAAAACAAGTGATTTGCCACACCAAGAAGGAAAAACGTTTCAGTTTCTCTTTACCTTTGGATGTCAAGAAGGTTGGAATAATGTTCAAGTATCTGCTCTCAGCTTGATCCTCACAGAACTTCTTTCTTTCCCTCTGTACACAGCACTACACATGGTCCACAGCCTTCATTATTTGTGTTGAGCCTTACTGTGGGATAACCCTGCTGTATGTTGGGACTCTGCTTTATTACCATTGGTTAATAAGGAAGTTGCTTTGGCCTAGAGCAAGGCAGGACAGAGCCAGGTGGGCAATCCAAGCAGAGCTACAGGGAGAAGGGCAGAGTCAAGGGCAGATGTCGCCAAGCTGTCACCAGAGGAGCAAAATGTATTAGAACACAGGGAAAGCCACGAGACGTGGCAAAAGAGATTAATAGAAATGGGTTAATTTAACTTGTAAGAGCTGGTTAGTGATAAACCTGAGCAATAGGTCAAACAGTTTGTAATTACTATTAAGCCTCTGAGGGATTATTTTATACACTGCTGTGGGACTGAGGGACCAGGCGGGACAGAGAAAAGGCTCCAGATACAGAACCTTCCTCATGGTTCTGCCCCAAGGAAGGCTAAGAATCTTAAGTCTAAGAAGGACCTTTCCTTCCTGAAATATGGCCACCAGTGCACCCTCAGAGAGTGGTTTCCTCTAATAGACAGAGTGCAGCCTAATCATTGAGAGAGACCTTCTACCTGAATGGCTGCAATGTGATGAGTGTGAGTCTACAGTGCTCACAGAGAAGCTGGAAGAGACATTTCCTCTCATTCTTTATCAGAGGTATGTGGTATCTGGAAAAATGTGAGTTCTGAAGTCACTGTCAGTTGGAACTTGTGAAAGAATATCCAAGTGGGATGCGAAAATGGCCTTGCTTGTTCCCTTTTCACAATAATGGTCCTTGGATAGTTTTCTAGACACTTTTGATCTTCATGTGTTTTCCGCTTATTCTCTGGCAACAGAAATACCTTGTAACAATCAAGCTGGTCTCACACCTTCCACACAACTTTCATTGTCAGAGAAGATGGTGATGGCTCAGATTAGGATTCCCAGTGTTCTGTTGAATCTTTTCCTTTGAGCTGTCATGAGTCTATGACCAAAATATCCTGAATATCCTAATAGATTAGGGAAGTGATGTAAAGAGTACATCTTGCGTGGAAATGTACATCTCCCAGCAACGTGGTGTCAGAATATTTTAGCCATGCCATTAATTACCAATCGTGTGAGAAGAACATTCTTTCCACCAGGGTTGCCACCAAAACATGCCTTGGAAATTGTATTAGTCAGGGTTCTCTAGTGGAATGAATCTGATAGAATGAATATATAGTAAAGGGGTGTTTATTATATTGGCTTACATGATACAGTTAGAATAGTCCAACAATGGCTGTTTCACAGCACAGGCAGAGAATCCTCCAGCTGCTTAGTCCGTAAGGCTTTGTGCTCAGTAGTTCCAATTTTGTGTCAAAGGTCTGGAGGATTCCTGGAGAGCGGCTGGTCTTCCTCTATTCTGGAAGTCTGAACTATCCACAAAGGAATCAGCAGCAGCAACAGAGTAAATGAACTCACCAGTGAGAGTGGAAGCCAGGCGAGCAGAAAGCCGTCCACGTGGCTTTCATGTAGGCTGCTACCAGACGGTGCCACCCACACTTAACGGTGGTTTTACCGCATCAATTAAAACAATCCAAACAGTCCTCCACAGATATGCCTACAGGCCCATGGCAACAGACAGTTTCTTCTTGAGACTTGTTTCCCACATGATTCTACTTTATATCAAGTAAACAAATTGAAACTAACCATCCCAGAAGTAAAAGTAGTTGACATTTACTTGGGGTTTGGGTGCCAAGGGCCATTCCACAGCTTTGTTCTATCCCGAGGTCTCACAAAGGTTCACTGCAATGATGCTTCCTAATGTGTGCTCTACTGTGCTGTTTTATGGGTAGAAAAACACAGAACTTCCAAGTATTTGGCCTGAGACCACACAGATGGTAAATGAGTGAGCAGAATCAAACCCAGTCACTATGACTTCTGTGCCCACCCTTAACTACATTATATCCCATCCTAATGGGAAAGGCTGCTTGATAAGTATGTAAATTACTTATACTTGATAATGACATGTCTTACGAGGTTAGTGAAGCTGTAAATTACCTTTCAAAAGGATAGAAGTTTTATTCATCTCTGTCAAAGGCACGAAATACTTTCCTCTAAATCAAATCGTCCAATAAAATGAAATTATACACTCCAATTAAAATGCACTTCTAACTTACTGGGAACAAGTTTACCAATCTTATTCAAACTGAAAAGGAAGCATTATCTGAAATCTTTACTTTATTTTATATTGCAAGAGCATTAAAATTTTATTAGTCATTTATCTAATGAGAATTTAATGATTACCAACTATTTTTATCCAGCATGATAAACAAGTTCAAAACCAAGTTTCAGAAAGTAGATAGTCATGAAATTATATAAGAAGAAAGCAGCATTTAAATATCAGGAAATGAATTCAAAACATTTTTTATATATCTAACAGTAGCTTTGTGCTATGTGGGTGCATGTGTATACCCATTGGTGCACATACATGTGTGTCACAGAGTCTGAAGGCCTCATTCTCCCTGAGTATTGGACCTATGGGAAAAGTATGAAGATTCATTGAGTCTTAGGTTTCTAAAAGTTGGTTTCTAAAACCAACTCTCATTTGAGAATTTCTGTACTTGAAAGAGACCAGAATTTTATAAAATGTCAGTCAAATCCCAGATCTGTCCTGAGTAGTTACCTGGGAAGCCACACAGAGGCTGTTTCTTAACCTGAACAAGTAAGTAAACTCTTCATCTTCCCAGAAGGTGTGGCAATTTAAACAAGACATGTCCCCATAGTGACAGACATTTGTTCTTCAGTTGTTGGTGTTGTTTCTGGAGACTTAGGGGTAGACCATCACTGGAGAAAGCATGTCACTGGACGTGGACTTTGAGAGCTCACAGCCTTCCTCTATTTCATGTTTACTCTCCCTACTTTGTGCTTGAGGGTCAAGACGTGCACATGCAGCACCATATTCCTGCCTTCATGCCTGCCAGTTGCCACCATGTTTCCATGCCATGATGAACTCTTGCCCTCTGGAATCATAAGCCAAAGCCAGAATATTCCCTTCCTTACCTGAGTTGCCTTCACTTATAGTATTTTATCATAGCCATAAAACATTAGCTAATAGAGAGGTCTAAAGAGGAAATGAGCTCTGTGTAAAATGCACAGCTTCTGACACATGCATACATCTGTCCACGTGGATGGTCTTCCCAACTCTGCCTTGTCTTTTATCTTCTCTTAAGAAACGAGGGGTCATTCACACCTGGGGAGGTGTGGTTTGGAGGGGCACAGGTATCATCTTCTTCAAAGGTATCTGAACAACTCAGCAAAGCCTGGTGGGCCCAGAAAAGACACAATAGAGAGCACATGTGGTGTTCAGATTGGATCCTTTAAGGAAAGAGAGAAAACAGGTCTTTAAAATCCCATTCTATCTATCCACCCAGGTCACTAGGACATCAAAGGAGAGGTTTGGACACAGACATGACAGACAAGAGTCTGTCCCTTGACATGGAGAAGCCACGAAGCAAGAAGATTCTGGAGTGTGTGGAACAACTCTACCTCTGTTGTAAGAGACTAAGTGAAGATCGGTGGGCAGATGCCTTTGCATCATGAGCATGTGTCAAATAGTCTTTGACCCCAGAGCCCCTAACTAATAAAGAACACAGCTAGTGCCACACACTGACAGCACACTGTTGATTCCTTTGATGGTCCAGCCCTTGAACTGAGGCTACCATCAAAGGATGCTAACTCAGCCAGCAAAGCTAACCATGTCTTCTGAGCTGAAGGGGCACAATTCAGAAGCCCTTTCTGCTCTCACTCCTGGCGGTGGGAAGCTTCTGTCTTGAGCAGAGCAGTCCTGGATGCCGCAGGCAAATCACTCCTGGATGCTCAGCCTGCAGCCTGTTCTTCCTGGGTTTTACATGGCTCCCTCTTTCTGCTACACAGAGAGGCCTTTGCTGCTAACCTGAAAAACATGAGCCTCATTTTTAGGTCGTTGTCAATCACATGGCCTATTTCCCTTTCCTTTCAGCTCACCACTGTTAAAAATTTCTTTACTCACTTTGGAGTGGTTGTTTTTCCTTTCTCTCTCTCCTAAAAACAAGCCTAGCAGAAAAGAAACTCTGCCTATATGATTAAGGAGTTAGCAAGTTACAGTGTGGATAGACCAAATCTGACCAATTGTCTACTTTTATAAATAAAGTTTTATTTAAATAGGTGCAAATCTGTTTAGAAACACACCATCTAAGGGGGCTTCTGTACACAGCAATTGTGTCGAGTAGTTGAAACAGGCACTGTCTGGCTCTGAGAGCCTGAACTTTGTGTTATTTTATCCTTATTAGAAAAGTTGGCCAACATGGTTTCTACTGCCTTGTAGAATAGTAGAACAGTGCTCTGTTCATAGTAGATGATGAATAAACACTAGAGACAAAAGTGAGGCCCCAGTGGTATAGAGAAATTATCCTTTGGATGCAGTTGCATGGAAAACTCATATTAATGGAAGGAGCTGAAAAATCAAATGGCTAATATTTCGACTTTTCAGGAAAGCTTCTGGTTTATTTGCTGCTGCAGCTGGGGCTGCTGAGAAGGAGTGAGGGTTAGTTTTAACTATATTATCAGAGGCATATTGTATAACTAGATTTGATCAAAGTCTGTATCAGTTTTCTGAAATAAAATTATTTTGCTCTATAGAGCTCATTTTAAAAGGTAATAAGTATATTTATTATTGAAAATGTAGAGGGAAGAAAAATAACATGTATTTCATTTCTTATTGTTTGTTTTATTTTTCGAGACAGGGTTTCTCTGTGTAGCTTTGTGCCTTTCCTAGAACTAGCTCTGTAGACCAGGCTGGCCTCGAACTCACAGAGATCCACCTGCCTCTGCCTTCCAAGTGCTGGGATTAAAGGCGTGTACCACCACCGCCCAGCCGTATCTCATTTCTTAAGGATATTCTGATTATGAGAAAAAAAAATTTAGAGCTGAGGATGGAGTTCAGCTGGTTGAATGCTTGTTATACACCTCCAATACCTCATAATACAAAATCTGGTGGAGCAAGGATTGTAATCCTAGCACTTAGGACATAGAGGCAGGAGAATTGGAGGTTCAGGTCATCCTCAGCTACACAATGAGCCCAAGAACCTAAGGCCAGCCTGGGTTACATGGGACCCTGTCTAAAAAAAAAATAAAACCTGTTTTTTTATTAAGATACAGATTTTCAACAATTTATAACAGTTTCTTGTGTATCATGAATAAAGTTTTAATTGATATAATTTTGGACACAGAGGCTATTAAGCCAAAAGTAACTTTACTAAAATTATTTGGGGTAGAAAGCAGAATTAAGTGGAAGTTTGCATAGTGGAGCAGGATCATAGGGAGAAGACAAAACAGATGAGCTGCAGCTGTCCCTAAGCTCTGCTTCTTGTCCCAATTTCTAGCAAAGAGAGTGTGGAGCATCTTGACAGACAGTCTTTCAAGGATGAATGCCCAGAAAGGAAACATGCCTCAAGACCATGAGCAGATGTAACCAATAAAGCACAAGCAGGGAAGGCAGAATCACACATCTACCAGCTTGGTTTGTTTTGTGTGGCTGTAAGAGACCAGTGGAGACTCGGAAACTCATAAAGTATAGAAACACACTCTCATAGTTCTGGAGATTGGAGAGCCTTAGGTCAAGGCATCATCAGTGTGACAGCTGTCTTGATGCGTCTCTACATAGCAAAAGACAGAAGTGCAAGAAAGGGGCAAACTGTGTCCTCATCTAGGAGAAGAAATGGAGAGAGTGAATGGATCCTGTCAAGCTCTTCTATCAGGATCAATCCATTCACAAGGGCAGAGTCATAGTAATCTAAATGGTCCCTAACACAAATGCACTGGAGATGAATGCCAAGGAGCACATTTGTCTGCTATGACTGACTATTATAAATTCTTCAGAAATAACTTCAGGACATGTAGGTGGAGTTTTCCTGTCCCAATTGCCTGCTCCCAAATAACCAACACAGAGACAATATAAATTCTAAATGCTTAGGCTTGTCACTAACTAGCTCTTACAACTTAACCCATTTCTACTCATCTATGTGCTTCCCCAAGGCTCATAGCTTTTACCTCTATCTCATTTTGTGTGTCTGATTCATTTGTGTGTCTGACTCATTCTCTGTCTGGCTGGGGAGTCCTCTGACTCTGCCCTTCCTCATCCCCTCATTCTCAGTTTGGCTTTCGCTCCTAACTTTATCCTGTTCAGCTATTGGCTAGTCAGTTTGTTTTTTTAAACCAATCATAGTGACATATATTCACACAGTGTACAGAGGATTATTCCACTAAGGACATTTATCACTGATATGGCTCAATAATTTTAAATGATATAATTTTTTATTTAACTGATAGAACTTTAATTTATTTGATTGACTTTTTCTTTGTCTTGGAGCCTACAGAAGCTGATGGTTACATTGCTTACCTCTGACATTTTGCCATCTCCAAGCACTCAACTTTACTCCATATGTCCCTCTTGGATGCTGTGGGTATTTTGACATTTTGAGACACTGTGTTTGTTGCTTGTTGTATAAAGTGGGGTCATGAGTAGAGGTACCCCCATGGCACTAAAAAACTCTACACTTCTATATAGTGTGGGCTGACCAAAATGCTTTGTTGGGAGGGGCAACTTCCAAAGCCAAGGGCAGAAAGAGATCATATAAGGAGCAAGGTCCTTTTCTGTTCTTCAGAGAGGGGCATGCTGATCCAGAGCACACAAGTCACATGCCAGGAGAGAGACTGGTTTCTCCTGTGCTGTGCCTTTTTATTGGGTTACTGTGAAAGCAGCTTAACAGAGAAGGAATTTGAAACCTACCTATTTATAAGATGCCAGCTGTCCAGGGTATTAGTACTGGGTGTGTGGGTTTCAAGAAAATGACCACACAATTCAAAGTATTTCAGCAAGGCTAAAATGTTGTTCATCAGTAAGCCACTTAGCTGCAATTAGTGTACAAGCAGGCAAGCACACTCAGCAGGAGTCCCACTGGATTTTTATTCCTAATGCAAAGGAAGTCTTGTGCTTCACTCTGGGTGGTCAGAGCTCAACTTCATATTCTTACATGACTGGCTAATTTGAAGGGGTGCGGTTGATAAGAATGCAATTTTGAGCACCTAGTGTAGCCTTGAGCACGTTTTGATTCCAAGAAGTTCTGACCCTGGAGAATTTTGAATTTCTGCCAAAGAGTGTCTTTACAATTTTTTTAAATGGAGTTTTGTCTTATTTAATCCACTGATAGAAAAGAGAGTACATTTCTTTTACATTGCCTACAATCCCATGTCATCTGTCTATCCATTCCCCACCTCTCATTCTTCTCCACTAGATTAGGAAGAAAGCTCCCTAGTCCCAACTAGGTGTCATCCAGACAACCTATCTTGAGTGTGTCCAGTGGCATGCCATATTTTTCCTGGGTCTGCACAGAGAGAGGCTCATAGTAAAATTTCCTTGTTTTCTGTCTCACGGATGTGAGTGTGTGGTTCTCGCTCTGGAAAGTGGTGTAGGCTGACTTGTAGTAACTTCCACTAACTGACTTGAGATAACTGACTGAAAAACTCACTTGCTCTTTCTCTTACCTCCAGCCTTAACAGTGCTCTTCCATAAAGTAGAGGTGGTTGGTGCTTCTTAAGCTTCTTCATCTTCTTCACTAGTATAAATCAAATCTATATCTAATATAGATATGATTTGGACAAGAAATGCCCCTGCTGGCAATGTTTCATTGAATTATGTAATGTTTTAAAATACTGTTTGAGGGCCTTTTGTCTATTATCTGGGTTTGATAAAATCAGGGAATATTTGACTAGTTGTAATGTAATAAGGAGGCTAATCTTTTATTGGTGCATTTTTTGTTTGTGTTCATGTAGAATGCATACAAAGAAAGTCTTTCAATAATAATAATACTGCAATGAAAAGAAAAACCATAAAGTGATACCAAAATATATGAGGTAACAGGCTAAAAGTATTTATTATGCAAATAACACACTGATGTCTTCATCCAAAGAAATGGAAAAGTAACCTAAACATTCACTTCATAATATTACTAGCAATCATAGCTTGGGTATTAATTTTTAAAAATATTTTCTTGCTTTTCTCTTAGCCAAAGGTAGGAAAATTAACCTGAGATCCAACCTGTAGTCATAGTTCAGGATGTTATAAGAAAATAACAAGGCTGTTTTACAGATATCAACATGCTTGAATATTCCACTATATTTAATTGAAAGTCCTACATGACTTTCAAAGCCAAAAAGTTTGGTGTATAACCATAATGCCAGCACTTGGGAGATATAGGCAGGAGGAACAGGAATCCAAGGTTGTCTTCAACTTAATAGTAAGCTTGAGGCTAGCCTGGGCTATATGCCACCCTGTCTCAAAAAAAACCAAACAAACAAACAAACAAAAAACAGAGGTTGAGTATTTGATGCTAAGGAGCATGCCACTAAAGCATGAGACAAAATACATGCTTAGACAAAATACAGGTTCCCAGAAACCCATGGAAATAGCAGGTGAACATGATGGGCTACCTGCAATTCCAGCCTTGTAGACAGAGACATCTATCTGAAGCAAGACGGATGCTTTATTTATATGTTACATAACAAGTGTGAGTCTAGCCTGGGCTGCTGAGCCCAGCCACTTTGGTGAGCTTTGGGTTTGACTAAGAACGCCAATCTAATTGGATAAGAGAAGAATGATCCAGTATGACTCCTGACATCTACCTTGGGCCTCCACATGAACATGTACACATGTGTAGTCATACCCATGCACTTGAGTGCATACATGCAAAAATGTGCGTACAGATACATGAACAATGGCAAAAAAAGAACAAACAAAATGCACAACAAAACCAAAAGCAACACAAATGAAAGTGGTTTGCAATTAAATAAAATTTATAAATACTTTACACATAAAAGTTTGGAAAATAAAATTAATGTATTCATTTTAAATTTATCATAACATTATCATATTACTTTGAGCATTTTTGAAGTCTATCATTTAATCTAGTACTTGTTTAGATAATTATTACTGAAAGCTGGCTACATCACTACAGCTCAACTATAAAATGAACACAGTCATACCACAACCTAGATTACTAATTGGCATAATGCCTATAAGTCACTTTTTACAGTACTTGGAACACAGAAGATACTCAGTACATATTCATCTTATCAAGTATGAATATTCTTAAATGTGAACTGAAAAAAGTAGCTTTCTCTGTATAATTTGAGTAAATAACCATCTGTATCTGACTCTGTATTTCAAATGTTTTCAGGCATCAAATAGTAACTGCTCTACTTCTAAGGAAGCAACATATTCACATTCAATTCCGAAGTCTTTTTATGTTTTGAGCCCCCAAACCTCATAGCTTTAACAGATTTAGGTGCAGTTTTATAAATTTAAGGCCATGGTCCAGGTAGAAAATCTGCCCTATCATTTTTTTTTTCTTTGTCTGCCGTTATCTTTTTTTCAGTCCAACAGAGATCTTGTTCTCAAAAAAGTCTGGGTTTCAGATCAGTGGACAGAAATTCAAAAGAAAAAGTTACATCATTAAAGAAGACAATATTAAATTCAACACTCACCACATGTTTGAGCACAGGGGAAAATCAAGTTATTATTTTCAAATTCAGCATAAAAAGTTGGAACTGGTTTGTAGAAAGCACAGAATACTGTATAGAGTGTGGGTTAAATCTGCCAGGAAGTAACGTGATTACATATATAGGAGAGTAATACAGCTTGCATAATGCTGCATTTATAGCAAACGACACAGTGCGCTAGGTGGAGATATATACATGGAAATATACATGTGTATATACCTTTTCCAGCAGCAGCTCTTTAAGCTAAAAGTAATAAGTTTCCATATGCTTTTAATAAAGCCAAAATAGAAATTTGGTTTTTCAATCCAAAGAACTACCATTTCTCCACTTTCTCTTAAAACACTTTTATTTCAAATGGTTTGTAAAAGTACATGGTTGCCTTTTGAAGAAAAACTCTTTTTTAATCCTTCTCCTAACAGTGAGCGAATATGGACACACTGGTCCCCTAAGAGCCGCCTGCTGGCCAGCGGTTCTGTGGGTGGCAGGACAGACCTCCCAACACTGTTCTTGCTTGAGCTTCCAGACAATCAGCTTTCTTCCTGGGTCAGGTTTGTTATGGAGATTCGGCAGCAATCCAGGGAATGAATGTATTATGGTGATGGTGAAGACGCCATAAGCATATAGGCACTAATATGGATATCATGGATATCATTCATGGATATCAAAATTCCTCATTTGTTCATTTTTGAATGCATAGTTTATTGGATGACATTTAAACTTTTAAAAAGTTACTTTAAAGAAGTTTCTTTGATATTGGAAATCAATAAACACAGGAACTAAAAGAGATGTGTGACTTTATGTAAAAGTAAATGGAAACATATCTTGAATACGTGAATGCGTGGTTGACTTTATCATAGTAAAACAATTAACTCTCTGCAAACTATGTTTTTTGAAAAACCTCCAATCCCAAGGTTTTGCAACCTCCAATAGCAAGAAGGATGAAAGCGATATTTCCCATAATTCTGATAGTAATAAAAAAAAATAAGTAAAAACCTGCAGAAGGCAATTTAGAGGATTCTTCCAAAAATGTCTGCCAAAATAACTAAGCAGTTAAGTTCTACGGAATTCATTTTACAAATTTCTATTTGAAATAAGTGACGTATACCAGCATGAAACATTGTTCTTATTAATAAGGTATGTACCTCTAACCCAGCAATCAGGAGCTGGAGGTCTAGCCTGGGCTACATGTGACCCTGTTTCAAAACAATAAGAAAAGGAAGGGAGAAAGGGAGGGAGGAAAAGAGGGAGGGAGGAGTAAACGGAGGGAGGCAGGGGGAGAGATGAAAGGAGGGAAGGAGGGAAGGAGGGAGAGAAGAAATGGAGTCTAGAGCTGAGTCTAGCAATACAGGCCTGTAATACCATGTCTTGGAAGACTGAGGAAAACAGATCACAAGTTCAAGGATTTCCTCAGCTAAAGAGTGAATTCTTGGCCAGCCTGAGAAAATTAGCAAGGCCTTGTCTTAAAATAAAAACAAACAAACAAACAAACAAATCAATAAATGAAATCAAAGAAGCCTAGGAATATAGTCAGTAGAGTTATTTCTTATCATGCATGAGTTCAAGTGCTCCTGCCCAAACAGAATTTGGAAACCACCCTTGGGGACCCAAGACCCAAGGCTCTGCTCACACAATGCACCTCTCTGCTGTAGCAAAGAAGGATGCTCTGTGCTCTGAGAAGAATGTATTTCTGTACCTTACTCTTCCTAAAGCACTAGCTACAGATTTGGATTACTACTGTCGACAAAAGGATGAAAACATAGAGAAGAAGAAATTGGCCAATGGAGCAGAATGGGAACAAAAACTTCTCCTTCATTTCTATCCGGGTTGTTTTTATTTATTTTAGTTGTGAGTGTATTTATCTGTGAAGTCTAGAGGACTTTAGGTCACAAAGTGGGCCCCACCCAAACTGGCAGTTTAGCTGACAATGTCCTAAGATGTCCCAACCCTGGGCCGGATTCTTACTGAGTAAACAAAAGGACTCATAAGGGGCAAATAGAAACCTACACTCAGCAGTCCTCAGAAACCTTGTGATGCGAGTTTCTGTTTGTCAGGAAAGCCACTATCTCACTTCTCCACCTCAACAGTCAGCTGCCCAGGGCAAAGGGCACCTGGTTCCCAATTAACCTGAAGTGTGATGAGCATCTTTTCAAAGACCCCCCAGCCTGCTGACCACCACACAAAATCCACTTGTTTTCTCTTCAAGCTGCTCCTCTCTGCTCTTGCGACACATCCCTGCCGTTTGTCCCCTGATAAACTGTTCTTCGGCCCTTAGAGGTCTGTTGAGTGGTTTCACTGCTCTTACTTACGAGGACCACTTGGGTGTCATTTCTCAGGAGCCGTCTGCCCAACATGTTCCATGACACAGGGTCTCTGGCTTTCCTGGAGCACTTTAATTAGGCTAGGCTGGCTGCCCATTGAGGTCAGAGATCTGCCTGTCTGCTGCCCCAACACTGTAAACTGCAAGCACCACTACATCCTGCTCATCTGTATGGAATATGAGAATTAAACTCAGGTCCATGTGCTTCCAAGAAAATCATTTTGCTGACTGAGCCATTTCCCAGTGCCCTCCACCTTGGTATTTTTATTTTTAATCAAGTGAATATTTTCCTAATTCAAAAATATTGAAATATTTCGATGTTTATTAATTTAAAAAAAAAGATGAACTATGTTATGTGGTGGTTATGAGTGGGTATTTGGGTGCTAACTTTGACTTTGGGTGTTTGCTTGGAGACGCGTGTTAGTGCTTGGTCCCTAAACGGCCACTATTAGGGGTGGCAGAAGCTCTGAGAAGCAGGCCCCAGGGAGAGCTATGAGGGGAGAGCACTGGACCCTGCAGCTTCCTCCTCACACATTGTTGCTTCCTGGCTATGAGATAACTAGCCTTGTTCTGCCATGTTTTCTCTCTTGTCTTTCTGACTCACCACATGCCCAGAGTGACAAAGTCAGCAATCATAGACTGGACCCTCTGAACTGTGAGCAAAATGAAACCTGTTGTGGGATATTTGTATATTGTGTGAAGGTGTGTTGCTGTGACTAGTGTAATAACAAACTGAATAGCCGCCGGGTGGTAGTGGCGCACACATTTAATTCCAGCACTCGGGAGGCAGAGGCAGGCAGATCTTTGTGAGTTCGAGGCTAGAACAAACTGAATGGCCAGTAGCTAGGCAAGGAGAGGTAGGTGGAACTTCTGGGCAGAGAGAGAAAGCTGGGAAGAAGGCAGAGTTGCCAGCCAGACGTTGAGGAAGCAGGATAGGCAGCACAGAGTAAAGGTAACTGAGCCAGGTAAAAGAATGTAGATTGAAAGATATGGGCTAATTTAAACTATAAGAACTAGTTAGGAACAAGCCTGAACTAAGGCCGAGTTTTCATAATTAATAATAAGTGTCCATGTCATATTTTGTGAGCTGGAAGCCCAAAGAAAAATCCATTTACACAAACCTTCTACTTCAACGTCGATTATCTCAGGCATGTGTTACAGTAATGGGAAGTGAGTAAAAATGGTTAATAACCAAGGAGCATAATCTAATCCTGTCAATGATTCAAAATTCACATAATTATACTCTTAAAAATATTTCTTTTAGGCATTCAGATATTTTAAGGGCTATCATGGCCCATTTTCTATTGAGACAGCAATGTTCTGACTGGGTGATTCATAAAGAATTGAGGTTGATTCCCTATCATTCTGGGAGCTAAGGACCTAGACACACAGAAGGTTTATGTGGGAACCTCAAGCTGCTTCCTTTTGTGGCTGACAGCAGAAAGGCCAGCAGGCATGTGAAGAAGAGACAAAAATATTAAGGGCAGCCTTGTTCTTCAAGAACCTTCCTCAAGGACCAAAGCGGAGCTGCAGAAGCCAGATCTCACTCCAGGAGAAAAGCGCCAGCCCTCTTGACATAGCTCATAGAGACTCTAGCTTGTGGTAACTGCCGTGGTGAGAAATTACATTTCAATATGCATGCTGGTGGGGACAAAGTACACCCAAATCATAGCAAGGGGCAGGCCTATGTTTACATAGAAATATATAATTTATATGGAAATATAAGTAAATAAATAAATAATTTTGAATGATAAATAAATACATTTTAGCTACCCCCCCCTTTAAAAAAAAAAACCAGAAGTGTTGAACAATCATGGAAGAAACTTATAAAGACTTGAAATAGTATTCGGGTTTTAATGAATATTGAAAGATATACACAACCTTACTCACTATTATGTCGATGATGATGATGATGATGATGATGGTGATGATGATGATGATGATAATAATGATGATTCAGCATTAGAGATGGAACCTGGTATCAAGCATTCTAGGCAAGTGTTCTTACCTAGAGGTATACTAGCACCCACAATCCTTAAATTTTATTTGTATCTTTTTTACCCTTATTTATTGTGTGTATGTATGTGTGTTGGACAGACACTTGCCATGGGAAACATGTGGGGGTCACAGGACAAACTGTGGAAATCAGCTCTCTCCCTTCACTATGTGTGCTTTTAACTGCTAAGCCAGCTCATTGTCCCAACTCTACATTATCAAAGAAAATAACACACCCTTTACTCTAAAAGCAATTAGCTTACATTAGAGATTAATGGTCTATAAAATTAATCTATAAAATTAAATTTATATATGCATGGTGAACCCTGGGTTCCTCTTGTGTTAAGCAAGTTAGCTTCTGTGGTGACAGATATTAAGAGGCTCTGTAGTTTACCTTTTCTTAAGTTTCAAAATCTCCCAGCATACCCCAAAGAACAAATGTCACCTTCCAGCCAATCTTGATTTTTAGAGTGATTCCTTCAGAAGACGTAGCTGTTGAGTAGAAATTCAACCAGATACTTGACATTTGTTCTTCCGTTCAGTGTGGGACCCTTAATGGCCTCATTTGCTTCCCATTCACCGTTCTGGCAGATTGCAGAGAGGACAATGTTAATCTGAAATTTAAATCAAATCCTTTCCATTTTCAGCTCTGAATTTAAATCCTGAATGATCATTAACAATCAAGACGGAGGGCGAAGGTCATCTAATTTTCAAGGACTTTGTATCAAAATGACATGTCTGCTTAAGGACCATTTCTCTTTCCTGACAGCGTTCACAGGGCCAATCAAAGCACCCAGGCAGCCTGTATGATCTCTGTTCTCAGCGAGAACTGACTAAGAATAATTCCTTGTACTGTTGTGGCTCCTAGCCCTTGCAAAAAAAAGTGAATCCTGGATATTATATGAAAGCAAATTGCCTTGTTTACTTTACATGCGCCCACTTGGATTTTAGCAGCAAATGGATCTTGTAGGTGCTTTTGTCTTTTAGAAAACAGGGGAAAGGAGGGATTTGGGTTTGTCATTTTGACCCTCGCTTGTCTGAACTTTCTTCTGAGATACACAGAGAAAATTAGGTTTGGAATATAAAGAAGATTCTTATACACATGCCCACCAGTGTCCTGCTTCTGTGTGAACTCGGCAATATGTAGTATGGCAAAACTATCACTAGGAAATGTCTGGTGTTCTATAGTTTTGCTCTGTTATGATTGATATAGTTCTCTTTGTGTTTTTATTTTCCTTCTTGGCTTTTGGAACCAAAGCATTCAGAGAGGGCAGGAACAATGAGGACACTGGGTACACACAATACATCCTACTGCCCCAGTGATTAAAGGCTTTATGGGCCTGATGCGTGCACTTTCTGGCTGGATCACAGAGACAGAGAATTTGGCTGCTCTATGTCCCTGGATGACAGCTGCTAAACCTTTGTGGCTTCCCTAGTGACAAAAGTAGCTTTGCTACGATTCAATCAAGAATGCCTACTGAAGGAGAACTCAAAAACACCCTACTGACTAAGGTTATGGCTCAGTTGGTTAAGTACTCGCTTGCCAAATAAATAAGTACCTGAGTTCAAATCCCCAATGCCCACATTAAAAACCTGCATGATAGCATGGTAATTGTAGCAGTGGGCAGGGACAGAAGGGTTTCTGGAGTTTGCTGACCATGAAGTCTAGCCTAATTGATGAGCTGTAGGCCAATGAGAGAACATGCCTCAAAGGATGTGGACAGCATTCTTGAGGATAGCACCTATATAGGGCTGTCATCCAGCCTCCTCATGCTTGTACACACACACAAATATTTATTTATTTAAAAACAACTCCAACACTGACTGGATGATTTGGTACTCTTTGAGTATTATCACATTTCAATATCAGAGTAGACCATATCACCAGGCACCGAGTGCACTCCATATCATGACTAAAATACATAATCAACAGCCGGGCGGTGGTGGCATATGCCTTTAATCCCAGCACTCGGGAGGCAGAGGCAGGTGGATCTCTGTGAGTTCGAGGCCAGCCTGGTCTACAAAGTGAGTTCCAGGAAAGGCACAAAACTACACTGAGAAACTCTGTCTCAAAAAACAAAAAACAAACAATAACAACAAAAAATACATAATCAACTAAAGCATCAACATATGCTAAGTGCCATTGATAATCAATTTGGGGCATTACCATGAGTCAAGCAAAGTTAATAGTTTTCTTTCTCACAGATAAGAATATTGAACCTTAGGATGTATAATTTGTCCAAAGCCACACATCTTGGTATGGCAGAGACCAAGAGCTGAACTTCACTTGTCTGTCTCCATTACTTGACCTCCTGAACTATTTGCTTTTGGGAAATAACACTTTCAATTATACAGGTGGATGGGTATGGCTTTGGAGCGAGTAGTAGTCTCAGCTTTTGTATCACAAGAAGCAGATCCCTGGAGAATCTGCATGCAAAGAAATGCCTGGAGAGTTGTGGAAAATAAAGCAGGAAAAGGCCATGCCAAAGTGTAGATGGATTAGCTTGCCCATTGTAGTTGCCTCACATGGTCGTGCTTGGGAACTCATGTAATCAGAATAGAACTTATACCTGTGTGATCTCCGCTACAGTATGAGGTGCAGATATTACAAATATATCAAATGCCACCAGTTAATGGTTAAGACTTCCATTTTGAGCTTATCCTGCAACTCCTGGCCTCTGTTGCTCCATGCTTCTGTATGTCACAGGAGGCTTTTCTCAGACCCTGACAGGTTATGGTTAGGCAGTGACAAATCCTGCTACTCCTTCGTTGTAATTAAAGTTTTAATGACACAGAAACTATGCCCCTGTAGTATCTGTTGCTGGGGTGACACATTTTACTTAATTAAAATTAAATAAAGTTAAAAAGAAATTGTGTTAGTCACATTATCCACATTTCAAGTGCTCAGCACATTACCCACATTTCAAGTGCTCAGCAACCGCTCGTGGCCGTGGGCTGCAAAGCTGGATAACACTGCAAAGAAGACTCCCATAGCTCAGAAGCTCCACTGTGTCTGCTAGTTTAGTTTACAAGACCACATAGGACCATTCTGTGGGATGTTTCCAAAAAGCCACATGAAAACAAATAAATGAATAAAAACATTTATAATTGTTTTTACCTCCACAATAGGGGAACCATTTATGAGCCATCTGAGAACAGGGTGGTCACCACATTATTTATTCATTATTAATCTCATATGAGTATCTGTGGTATACATGTGGGCATGTGTGTATGCATGTGCCTGATATGCATGTGTGTATGCATGTGTCTGGTGTGCTTGTATGTATGCATGTGTCTGTACGTACATGTGTGTATGCTTGCCCCTGTGTGGGCACTTGTAAATGCCAGAGGTTGTTAGAATGTCTTTCCTCAACCACTTCTTTACCTTATTTTTCACTATGAAGAAAAGTGAACCAAGAAAAATAAAAATATATGTGTGCATTGGAATCTTCACAGTATTAAAACATGTATGTTGTGGGGTTTAAATATGTTCCCATGCATCCTACATATTTTTGATATTTTCTAGACTGATGATGTTATTCCAATAAGTACAAATAGAAGAAAAATGAACACATTCATATTCAACCCTTGTAAGGTCTTTGAGATCTTTGTTCTCTTATTAAGCCATTGTTAATACTGTTGAATGAAACCTAGCCAAAGGCTGAATTGATGGAGAAGACATTGAAGAGCTTTCCCTGGATTCAATTTCACAGGCTTCAAATGTTTTCAACAGTCAGCTAACTTGTGTAAAAGTCCTATGTGCTGGCACCCAACCTTATTTCTTTCTCTTGACCACAAGATGTTAATAAGACTTTTTCAACTAGAATACAAGACCACACACCATGATGTTTATTCAACAAACATTTATTAAGGACCCCTCTTCTCCTGAGTTAAACAAGATGGATCCCATGGTTGTGTGTCCAAGAGGAGACAAAAGCTAGCTTCCTCCAAAGTGCATCAGCCAGTCACCTCGTGAACATGATCTGAGCAGTATAACAAGTTCTCTTTGGTTTAGCTGTTCTGGGGTGGCCTCAGCCTGCTCACTTGTGTCATGTACCTCTTAAAGTTGTGGTACAAAACTCTTGAGGTTGTGGTGCAAATATTTTGAGTGCAAGAGTTCCAGCATAAGAACTAGAAGACAGAGACAGCTCAGTCAAAAAAAAGTACATGCCTTTTAAACATGAAGACCTGAACCCCTTACTTTCCCCCCAAAAAAATGGTTTGCATGGTATACTTGTTGTCTCAGGCTGGCTAAACACAGATCACTGGATACTTGAGCCAATCAGCCTAGCTTTATTTGAGGAATTCAAGGCTAAAGAAAGAAAGAACTGTCTTTAAAAACCTGAAGTTAACTTCTGGCATGTACACACACACACACACACACACACACACACACAATATGTGGGGTGTCTTTCTCTTCCTGTATGCTGTGAGTGTGTGTTGCTCTGATGGGTTGATAAATAAAGTTGCATTGACCTATGGTAAGGCAGCTTAGAGGCAGGTGGGAAAACCAAGCAGATATTTGGGGAGAAGAAAGGAGAAGAGAGAGAGATGCCAGCTACCACCTACCACAGAACAACATGCCAGCAGACCAATAAGCCACAGAACATATGGCAAAACATAGATGAATAGAAATGGGTTAATTTAAGATGTAAGAGATAGATAGCAAGAAGCTTGAGCCATTGGCCATTCAGTTCATAATTGATATAAGCCTCTGTGTGTTTACTTGGGTCTGAGTGGCTGTGGGACTGGGCAGGACACAGGAAAACTTTTGACTACCCACACATCCACTCTAGTACCAATAGAACACCTTCTTCTGACAGACTCATAAAATTCTGTGGAAATAAATCTGCAATTTTCTTTAGTTAGTTGATCATCGGCATTGTTCTATATAACTTACACTGGACAAGAAAGACAGAACACCAAACATCTCAGTGTATTATAAACATCTGATTACTTGCACATATACATGACTATCTTATGAACTGTGACTAGACAAAGATTCCCCAGTTGTGAAGCTCGCCCACATTCCAGAGTCTGCAGTTAGACACTTGATAACCCATTAATGGTATCGCCAGCCGAGGTCTGCTGACTTTTCTGCTCTGCACTTTCTCTTCTGGCTCCTTTCTATGCAGTCTAATGACAGATCATCTGCTGGTGGCTTCTTAGGTGCCAGGCATAGCTGTAATGACTGAGAATCCAATTGCTGGATAGCAGAGCTTCCCTGGAAGAACTCCACTTAAAGGGGAGATCACAGATCAATAACTGATTTTATTTCTACATGATGAATGTCATCATAGAAGTATAACATGACATTATAGTGCACCTAGTTCCTACCATGTCACCTCCAATCTCTCCTAATACTTTATGACTTCATTTTTTAAGAAGTGTCAGCACACAGGTATAAATCTCAGTCCACTAACATAAAAGTACAAGTTGTAAATCTTTTATCATCTCATAGTGATTTCATATGACGTTTGGAGTCTGTTGGACCTGAGTAATGAGAAAAACAAGGAGCTTCACTTCAGTTGGATTTCCCTTGTCTTACTCCCTGTCACTAAGTCATACGTTCTGTGACATGAACTTGGCATGGAGACCGTAGTCAGGGGCAGTCTGGCTTTTAGTTATTGGGCACATTGTGTTCAGTCACAATACCCACTGTCTTTACTGAACCCCACTACTACATGTTTAGGCACAAGAAACTTTTTTCTTTAATTAAAAAAATTTATACATGATCATTCTCCCCTCCCTCTACTTTCCCCCCAGGTCCTTTCCACCTTCCCATCTACCCAACTTTATGTCCTGTCTTTCTCTCTCTCTTTAAAAAACAAACAAAAAATCACCAAGAAACTCACATCCAAAAACAAAACAAAAACACAAAACCTGCAAACCAAAATATACAAGCAAAAGATCAAATAAGATTTTAAAAAATGCCCAAACACAGTATGAAACAGTTTATAAAATACAGAGTTCATTTTGTGTTGGCCATCTACTGCTGGGCACGGGGCCTACCCTAAAATGTGGTTCACGAGTATCCACTGAAGACAACTAATTTTTTTTTTCCTTTGCAAGTAATGTCAATTACAGACAGCTTCTTGGCTAGGGGTGGGAGCCCCCCATCCACCTTGAGCCCGAGGCATAAGAAACTTAACCAAAGGCCTCTAGGATCCCAGACCTATGCAGATTCAAGTTCAGGAATGCTCCCTCCTTTGAAGTGCTACAAGGAGGCCAAGATGCTTGTCTTTCAGAAGCTTTCCAAGTCAGGATATTCTCTAAGATGGAAAAACACTTAAACCTTTTTTTGAGCTATGGGTTTTGCCTAAAAACATCAGAAACATCCATAATCATTTCTAGTTTCTGTTACAACATTGATCTCCAGGAGCAATGAGTCCAGAGTCCATCCTGGAGACAGAGGACAGTGAAGAGGAGTGTGGACTCAATGGTCCACACACACAGAGTAAGACCTTCATGCAGCACTAACACTCACGCTGCCTACCTGAGGGCCCCAGGGGCCCCTCCTTGTGTTGACTGAATATAGTTAGTAAGGTATCTCCATAGCAAAGTCTGATTTTTAAATGTCCATGTTCTCTCTGGCCTACTTCATACCAGCACTTCTGAACTCCAACTCATGCTAGCCTCATCTGGATGGAGAGCTTTTCCCAATACTCATGCCTGTGACCCACTTAGCAGCCAGTATGGAGGCTCGGTACCTGTTTATTTTTTGGAGTTCCCTGGAGATGGACATACAGTTAGAGGTACGACCCCAACTATCATGTGCCCATCCCTTCCTGTGTTCCTAAGCTCCATTTTCCAGCCTAGCTCTGTGCTTTTCAGATTTTTCTCATCATGGAATATATAGGGAAAAAAATAGAGCACGATGGTTTAAATGATAGGTTACTTGATGTCTCTAGAAATCTGGAAGAGGACACAAATAAAGTCCAGTTCTCGAAATGGTCCCAGGTTGGAAGTTCCCAGGGAGGCTTCCCTGACTTCAGACTCTGCTTGGAAACGTTCTCCCCTTTCTCACCCAGCACCCTGAGGAACTTCTGCAGGCAGGGGATTTCTGCAGAGTGAGCCCACGTGGGGTAGGCACAGCATTGAAGGCACAGGATGACAATAAAGTGGGTAAGAGGGAGTCCTCACACTTTACCTGGTTAACTAAGCTCTGGGATCACATAGACATCTGGCCCAGTACATATGACACCAATAGAATTTTCCTCAGAGCGCATTCACACAGTAATTCTTGGTGTGTCTCTGCTTGAAATGTTAGCTCAGTATCTATCCTGGTTAGTTTTTATTGTCAACTGGACACAACATAGACACCTCAGAAGAAGGAACCTCAATTGGAAAATTGCCTCCATCTGTAAGAGATTATCTTGATTGATGATGGATGGAGGATGCCCACTGTGGGCAGTGCCATCCCTAGGCAGCTGGGCCTAGGGTATATAAGGAAGTTAACTGAGCTTTAGTCAGGGAACAAGTGGGTAAACAGCATTCGTCCATGGTTTCTGCCTCAGGTTCCTGCGTCTTGAGTTGTGACGACCCTCACAATTTCTAAATCATGGCCTGGAAGTAAAAGCCGAACAATCCCCTTCTTTCCTTAAGCTGCTTTTTGTGGCGGTGTTTTGTCAGAGTAACAGAAAGGAAACAGAGCAACATCCTTTACCAGGCTGCTGTGTGTGGAAGAGCTCATCACACAGACATAAAGACAAGCAGACACAGTTGCCACCCCATCAGAGCTTCTAGCTTGTATTGCTCTGAAAAGGCTTTATTGCATGGTATCACTAAACACAACTCATTTTATTTGCTTTACCAACACAGTAATAGTTTATCTCAGGCTCAGTGGGTTAAAAATTCACTGCACAGTCAGGAGCCCTGAGTTCAGTGTCGTATACTTACATAAAAGTCGGGCGTAGTAGTAAACACCTACAGCCCCAGCAATGGGAGGTACAGAAGCAGAGGCATGGTGACTGGTTATTAGCCGGGAAGTCCAGACAAAAGAGTGAGCTCTGGCTTTGAGGAGAGAGCCCATCTCATAAATAAATTTAGAAAGTAGATAAATAAATAAGGTGGGAAGTGACAGAGGTGCAAAAGTGAACGTGTGCATACAGGAGCACAACTGTACACACGTGTACAAACATACACATACCATACATATACACCCAAACATTTTTAAATGTATTTTTATTTTGCTAGTTATATGTAGAGACATTTTGCCCTCCTGGAATTCTTTCTCCATCTAGGAAGTGAAAGGATTTTACCAGATCATCCACATGGCTTCACTTGTGCTGCTGACGCAGCAAGAAAGACAGTGTACCGGTGATTAGTGTAAGTTCTGTAGCACTAAAATCAGATTATGAAGACAGCTGTTCTGGTTCAGGCTTTAATCCCTACATCCAAAAGACCTAGCAGGATGATGGATGCAAATTCAAGGCCAGCCTTTGTGGTAGAGTGAAATCCAGGACAGCCTGGGCTAACAAGGGAGACCTTGTTTCCAAACCTAAAACTAAAAACACACAAAATCAGATTTCTAAAGCAGGAGCTTCAGGGGATACTTGTAGGATATCTGTAGCAGCACTATACACAAAGAGAGGGCCCAACCCAAGTATGCCCTCCCTAAGTAGTAGAGAAAACATGTGATAGTCCTCGGAGGAAAGGAGATTCTAATGTACTTGACAACATAGATGAAGCTGCTAGGAATTATTCTAAGTGAAGTAACTAGGGCTAGGAACATAGCTCAGCTGGTAAAGTGCTTCTTTAGGAAATGTGAGGCCATGGGACCATTTCCCAGCAGCACATAAGCTGGAGGTATAATTGATAATTTATAATGGAGGTATAATTAATAATCACACCACTGAAGAAGTGGAGGCTGGAAGTTCAAAACAGGGATATATGGTGAGTTTGGGACTAGCCTGGACTATATAAGACACACTGGTAGTTTTAATAAGAATGGCCCTCATAGGTTCATCTGTGAATGCTTAGTCACCAGAGAGTGGCACTATTTGAAAGGATTAAAAGGATGAGGAGACTTGGCCTTGCTGAAGGAAGTGCGTCACTGAGGCTGGGCTTTGAGCTTTCGAAAGCTCACACCAGCCCTAGTCTCCCTCATGTTCCCAGCCATGACGATAATAGACTAACCCTCTGAAACTGTAAGCAAGCCCCCAGTTAAATGCTTTCTTTTATAAGAATTTCTTTGATGATAGCTCTTCACAACACTGGAATAGTGAATAAGGCAGAAACTATCTCAAAAAAGGAAAGAGAAATAAACTAGACACGCAATTTTACGTCTATATGATTCTAGTTGTCTCAAATCTAGAACAGTCAAATTCAGTCATGAACTCACTGCAGTCATGTTTACTCACACAAGACCTGCATTAGACTGATCCTATCACCGATTCATCATGCATAGAGGAGGGATTCAGGAGGCTCTATCCTTATTGTTTATAGTGGGTTCTAGAGAAAGGGATATCATTGCCTTAAGCAATGTAGTCACTAATCTGTTGTCCATGTTCTAGTAAATAAACCACTCCTCCTGCAAGCAATCATGATTAAACTCAGTGGGAAAAAAAAAAAAAAAAAAGCAAAATAGGAGGGTCTTGTTGCAAGAAGAATTTCAGAATGATGTGAAAGAAGTTAACCGGGATTAAAATGTTCAACATAAGTACATACATGAACAAAACTGTCCAAAACTTTTTAAATTAAAATTTCATAGGAACAGAAAGTATAGTACTTGCCACCAAAGGCTGGGAATTAGGAGCTATGGCCAATGAACAGAGTTTTCAATGACAAAGTTTTTAAAATGGACAGTGACGCTCGCAGAGTCATGTGAATTTACTTCAAAGGGTTAAAACAGTAATTTCCTGTTGTATGTATTTGACCACAGAGAAAAACAACTTTATAATCAGGTTCCTGTGTGCACCTTACATACCCAGGTTTATAAACTCTAAGGACTGTTACAGGACTCACCCCAACCCAACTGAATCACAATATTTTTGGGAGAGGGACTGGGAGTCAATAGTCAATGTTTTCATGAAGAGTCTCCAGCTGACACATATGAGATGAGCTAGAAAATACATTTTTAAAAATAAAGGTTTTAATTCAATAGGGAGAGCAGCGTGGGTCAACAGCAATCTCACCCTCTTTAGTAGCACCTCGCCCCACAGCAAGAGCCATCCTCTGCACACTCCCATGCAGGAAATTCAGGAAAAGGAACTGAACCCTGTGCTGGAGAAACTGGTGCTACCCTGAGACACTAAGTCAATGGTTCTCATCCTTCCCACTGCTGCCGCCCTTTAATACAATTCCTCCTGTTGTGGTGACCATAAAATCATTTTCGATGCTACTTCATAACTGTAATTTTGTTACTATCATGAATCATAGTGTGGATATCTGTGTTTTCCAATGATCTTAGGTGACCCCTGTGAAAGAGTCATTCGCTCCCAAAGGGGTTGAGAGCCCCAGCTTGAGAACCACTGCTCTAAGTACTTCCGTAACTGTGGATGGAACTTGGCACCCAGGATAAAACAATCAGATGGGAAGAACCAACCATGGGACAAAAGTAGCAGGGTACAGAGTGATGTCATACTTTTACTTTATTATTGATCATGTTATTTTAGATGTATTGTCCCTGAACTATATACTTCGAGGCTGTTTCTCCAAAGTACTTACGATTTGCACAATATTCCATTCATTGATTAATTCACATGTTATTCTACATGTTGCTACGGCACATGGCCTTGTGTTCCTTTTTAGTTTATGTAATGTTAAGAAATGTTAACTGTGGGTAACTGGGTGGAAATATTTGAATGTTTTTTGGGAATATTGATAGGTTTTAAAATTGGTTAGATTAGAATGAAAAACCACCTTTTCTTTCACAAGCTCTAGAATTTTACATGAATTGTCTCTAAAAGTTTCAGGAATTTTACCCATAAAATGGAAATAACACACAGAAAAGCTCTCCTGACCTCTACTCCCCTGACAATGCATGGACACACTCAGGACCTGAATCCTTGCTGAGATTATTTTCAAACGGAATAAATCAAAGTGGAAATTAATTATCTTTATTACAAAGAACATGAGATATTTTATATTTAAAATTTAGTTCATAAATTATATATTCTTATTTTTATATATTGGCATATTTATCCTTTTGTTGGTTTTAAGGACTCACATATATATGTATTTTATTTTATGTAAGCATATTTTAAGTCACTTTAATTAATTTTCTATTTAAATGTTTAATTCATCTGAGTAACTTATTCGTTGTATAGGTGATATGAGCGTTGTCTTAACAAAGTGTGTTGAGTAATGCCTTCTCTCAACACTGATTTCAAATAGTGGTCTTAGCTCTCCCAGTTGTGAATTTCCACTTCCCTGTTCCCACTCAGCTTCCTGTACTTGAATGCTAATTCCCTTTGTTCCTTTACATGACTTGTATCTTAATTATAATTTATGTATTTATAATTTACTATAGGATATGTTTTAATATATCTAAATATTAAAGCCATTCTACAAAGCGTTTCAGCCTCTTTTTTTGTCCCCAAATGAACACTAGAACTTTATTTGGAATTTATAAATGAATTTTGAAAGGCCTGACAGCTACAAACAGCAGTTTGAAATGATGTCTCTGGCAAGAGCCAGGGAGATCTACTCTGTGGTTCTGATCCCTGAGCTTTGACCACAACGTGACCAGAAGTGGGAACAAGTCTGATGGAAAGGCCACGTGACCCGGGTGTCTGTCACTGGAGACTCTACCCAGGGCTGCTCTCATTTCTTGTTTTGATTAAACCTCCCAGATTGCTTCTTGGTGAATGTAAGAATATAAAATTTAAGGGGGAGCCTAACCACCTGAGTTCCATCCCTGGAACCCATGTAAATGTGAAAAGTGAGAAACACTTCACAAAGTCACCCTGCGACCTCCACTGCACACTGGGACGTGTACTCACCCCCGCCCCCCACAGGTACACATACAATAATAAATGAAATTAGGTAACTACTCTTGTGCTCATTCTTTTTCCTCTCCCTCCATTTCACACAAGTGGTAAATTATAGATCTCTCTGATAAGATCTGCTGGAGAAAATTATCAAAGACTTAGTTGTTTACAAAATCAAGACAATCAAAAATTCCAGTCGTACCCTTGAGGCATCATCAACTGTTTTTGCATGGGGGCTGAGAACTTAGCCTGATGTCTTGTACAGACTATACCAACGAATTTCTGTTGTGTTATCTCACCAACTGCCTTCAACCGCAGATGCTTATGTGTACAAAATCCAGCCAGCCTCGGTGAATGTATGTGTTTTAGGGGAAAAATGAAATATTATTCCTATAGGAGTTCAAGGCTTTAAATAAATGACTGAAAATTGATATTTACATTAATGCTGGGGGAAATTAAACTCTTCTAGCATGTGTGGACTTTTGCTTCAAGAAAGAATTTTTCTGACTTTGCTGCCTAAATAATCTTTTGAAAGATGAAACACTCTCTCAATCAATGACACTCTCATGCCCAAGCCTATCTGCAAATAGCTCAGAACTCCAAATGACACTGTCTACCATGTGGCTCCTGTTTAAGAAGCAGGGATCTACTTTCAGAGACCACACCTTTCCTAGCTCTTTCACTGTTTAAATTACATCTATCATCACATTCCAGATCAAGATTTTTTTTTCGTTTCCCAGACACTAAGGGGAAACTCAGCAGCTTGGTGTTTTCCAACATTGTTCCCCATCTCAACTGGCCCTGTCTTGTTCTGTTTCTCTGTTAATGTTGCATCTTATTTTTCTGGTAAGACCTTTGTGTATCTGCTCACACTGAGATGATCTGAGCTATCTGCAGCAAACATCTTGATAACTGAAGTAAGAAAGCATTCCAGTTGGCTATTCCAGTTTGCAGTCCATCCTGTTTAGTGATAGGTGAGATGAACGTTGGTCCAAGTAGACAAGGTGCTGACTGTGAAGGTCTAGACTTGACTTTACAGGCTCCATCTTAGGGAAAGGACCACCTAGACTTGAGTTTACAGGCTCTATCTTAGGGAAAGGGCCACCATCTCAGACCACCTGTTGTACTCAGGTTCAGGAAGAATCTCAGGAATGTGCCATGGCAACTTGAACAGATACAGGGCAGTAAAGTTTAACAAGATCCCGATAATCCTGTTCAGCTGGTTGTGGTTCCCCACCAAAAGTCTAACCCAAAGGTTTCAAATGTGGTTTCACACTCAAAGTCTAGACCAATAGTTTCAAAAAACACCTTGCCCCATATCCCAAGCATGTAATTCCCAGCTTTTGATTTTTCCCTATAAAAACTCTCTACACCTGGGCTTGTGGCCGCTGCCACGTTTTCTTCCATCTGCCATGTGGTGGCCCAGATTGAACCTGAATAAAAGAACCCTTATGTGCTTGTATTGGAAACTGGCTCCTTGGTGGTCTCTGGGGCTTTCGTGAAACCGGTACAACACTGATGAGTACCATGATGCCGTCATCTCAAATGCCACCAAGACTGCTGCTACTCAACACAATAGCTAGACATTGGACTGTATGACAGCTGTATCCTGGGTTACTTCTATCCCATGGCTTGTTTTGTCATGTCCATAAATTAGAAGCTCTTTGTAGGGTGGGATGAGGGACTATTCCAGATGTGGACACATGCTGTGTCGGCAAAGCAATCTTCTTGTCTCAGCTTTTAGATTGCAGGAAAATGAAAAATGGAGACAGAAAAAAAAGTCAAAATTTTTAAATATTTTATTAAAATATAAAAAACCGCTCCATTGTGGTTAATACTTCTGTGTTATATTACAAATTCTAAGTCATGCTCACAGCAGTCTATCTTATTATCTTCCTTGGAGTTTAACAAATTTATGAAATGAAATTCCCTCCTATGTAGGCTGCCTTATCTCAAATCTTACCTCTTTTTGGCTTTCATTAGATAGGCCCACCCCCTTTAATATTTAATACAAATTTGTTTCATGGCAGCAAAACTTAATCGAATTGGAGTTGTTGGCCAGTATGCTCACACATGGTACTAATTTTTTGTCTTTATTTTCTTGCTATTATGTGAAGTAAGCATTTAGAATTAGTATTTGCCCTTGTCTTTTGGTGTATTTTCAAGGTTTCAGAAACTTAACCTGGAGTTCCTTGATACATTTTCCCCCCACCCCCCCTCGTCATTGGATGTAGTGCTTTTTCTAACAAGACAGTGTTGAACTGGCTAGGCAACAATCAGATTTTCTTTGATATTCAGAAACACCAGAGTGGAAACTACCAGTTTTTATTTTCTTACATTTGTTTGAGTTCATTATTCAGTAATTGTTGTGTTTTTACCAGAAGCAGAATTAGACTAAGCCCCTACCAACTAAAAATATTTGTGTTTCCAAGTACTATTTTTCTTTCTTTTCTCCTATCAATGGCTGGCTGCAGGGCAGGACCTCCTACTCTGCATGCCACCTAATCTTGGTGTTTAGAGATTGCTTTTCTCTCTCTCTCTTTTCTTACTTATCTGTTTTTTTTTTCTGACTCTAACTTTTCGCAAGGAAGCCAGAAGTGTGACAGAAAGGTGTGATTTTTAATTTACACCAGAGTCTTGCAAATAATGACTTTTCACACCCCGTGGTTGCTGCTTGGCCTGGGGGAGGGGCTCTGTGGCTACTGTTTGTTGAAGCAAATTAAACCCACTGTTGAAATTCAAAAGGTGTTCTTCTGTATTTAACCCTTGTTTTCAGTTTTCCAGTCAGTGTTTGTGGATACTTGGGAGGATGTGGCCGTTCCCTTGAAGTTGCTTGTTTTCTAGGAAATTGCTGTTGTAGTCTGTTACTGTCAGACTGTCCTGAATGAAGGAAGGGTACATCTCTTTTCTTCGGACCTTTCTTAGTCTGATCTTGGCGACTGTAACTTACTTGAACACACACACACACTTACACACACACACACACACACACACACACACACACACGTTTTTTTTTTTTAAAAAAAAACTTTCATCAATAAAATGTAAACACATAAACTAATACATATTTTTATCTTTTCCTATGATTCTATTCCACCAAGGGGACCTTTTCCCTCTGTCTTTATAATATAGTTAGTATCATACAGCGAAATGATGTCATCTAGAATGAAAGTCAATATTGGAAATAATGGTGAAAGGTTAAAGTATTTTATGATTGTTTTTTGCTTTTGTTTTTTGTTTCTATCAATTCTTTAGAAGTCCCTTGTATTGAATATAAAGAGAGAAAAGGCCCTTCCTTGAAAAAATGGGAAAATCATAGAAGTTGGTAGGATAGGTTGGCAGCATGCCAAGTTGGTGAGCAGTTAAGAATATCCCTTGCCAACCTTGGGCTCTAGGGCCTGAAGAAGGCGGTGCTTCCTGCCGCTGTGCATGACCTCTTAAAAGGAGAGGGAGAAGGGCCACATGCCTTCTCCCTGCTCCAGCCTGCGAGGTAGATTTGCTCCCCGTCAGCTCAGAGGACGACTTCAGCTGTCTACTCCATTCTTTATTTGTGAGTGTATTTCCTCAATTTATATCTTAATAAATTCCTATTACCCATTTTTTTTAAAATGTACCTTGCCAAGTCTGTGCTTGTTCCTTTCACTTCGACAACATTAACATTTCAATTTTTTCTAATATTGAATCTGCCCAACTAACTAAAAAAAAAAAAAAGAAAATACTAGCTGCTTTACCAGTTATAATAGTGTTTGGTACCACTTGAGAATGCAATAGAATATTCAAGAAGAACACTGGAAGGATGGGAGAACGGTACTAGAAGGCATCTTTCCCTGAGAAAGCTGGCACTAATTTCTGTTAACTCAGAGCTGCCCCAGTGATGGGAAGCCTCTTTTCCTAGCTGGGAGCAGAAAGGGTTAAGCCATCCTGGTTTACTCATCTCTCGCAGTTGGGCTTTTATCTGATCCTTCTTTCTCCTTTCTTCCCCTGCCCACCCCTCGGTAAATGTCAACCACTTCCTGATGATTTCACACCTTTCTGTTCTTTGTGAAGAAACCTGGGTGTTAATGGTACAGGATTGGGTGCCATTGTAGGGCTCCAGCTGTTTGTTAGTTATGCTGAGGGATGCCTGTGGAAATAAAGTAGGAGAAGGTAAAGACATGAGACTAGGCAATAGACGAAAATCCACCTTTAAAGCAAGTGTTTGTTTATTAGCATCTTTTAAATGTGCATTGTAAAAAAAAGAAATTATTAATTTTTTAAGAGCTAAGTATTGGAAAGAGTGTAGCAGAGTAGGGAGCTGACTATTAAAAAAAAAAAGTCAAGGACCAGAAATCAGGGAAAAAAGAAGGAAGGAAGGAAGGAAGGAAGGAAGGAAGGAAGGAAGGAAGGAAAGCAGGCAGGCAAGTTATCCTCACCTTTCACTCTACAGGTTTATTGACAAGAATCCGGCAATGGAAACGTGGTCAGTTGATCAGGTCTGCACATGGTTGGTGGAGAAAAACTTAGGTGAGCTAGTCCCCAGGTTTCAAGGTGAGTTATTTATTCTTTCAGTGAATTTGATTTGAGCCATGCAGTTGTGCAGGGGCCCTCTCTTGGGAAAGCGGCTTGTGTTTCCCAGTGTCTGCCTGTTGTGGAAAAGGGGGTTGTTAGGATGAAGAACTTTATCTCTTTCCTATAGTCTGGGGCAGTTTCCAGTTTTACCTACCACCCTCTGACGAGAATACTATTCCTAGCCCATCGCAAACTCTTGGGAGTTACATTTGATATACATTGTGTTTTTCTTTTGATTTACGTCACATGTGTTTTATACAGTGTGGGATGTGCCAGTATTAAATATCAACTAGGAGGTATTATACAGATGGCTTCTCCCAAAGACCTTCTATTTCTTTTGACTGTTAATATTGGCCTGGGAAAGGGTGTTAATGTGCAAACAAAAAGTTTTTATTGGGACTCCATGTTCTGGTAATTTCTTAGCAAGCAGACATCAACTTGGAACTATGCACTTTCAGAGCTCTGACAGATAATGTTGTAACTACCATCACAAACTTAGATGATCCTTTTACTACTAGAATTAGCTTTATCTTTATCTTTCCATGCCCATGTTTTCCTGGGAAGTGATATGAAAGCTAACTTTCTTTTTCCCAGAGGAAGAAGTCAGCGGAGCCGCACTCCTGGCACTTAATGATCGGATGATACAGCAACTGGTAAAGAAAATTGGACACCAGGCTGTTCTGATGGACTTCATTAAAAAGTACAAGCAGAGCAATCAATGGCTGAAGCCCACTGGAAGCCCCAGAGAGACATCCCTGTTGACCCTGGCACAAGCTGCCCCCATGTGAGTACACGCGTGAACGGGCTTGGTTTCCGTTCCCTGTTTCGGCACAGCTCTTGCCTTGTGGCAACAAATCAAAAGCTCTTTCAAAACGGTGGCCAGTTGTCAGCTAGACAGTGTTTATATATAGTATTTCTAATATTTGACTAACTCTTATGAGGAACTGTACCGGGATTTGTTGGTTTTATTTCCTCTGTTCTTTAAACACTGCATGCTGTTCTTAGGGCAATCCGGCAGGCAGGAACTTCCCTAGCAAGCTGATGCAGAGCCAAGAGTAACCATGCATATATTAAGTGTGGAAAGGGGATGAGCTGCTTGCTGTAAGCGGGCTACCACAAGGACCTGTGGCTGTTCCTTTGTCTAGTCCCAAGCCCTTTGTTCATTTGTGTTTATTTGCTTAGGCCTCTCTGTGGTAATTAATTTGAACTCTCTTCTTTAGGACCTTCACAATAGAATTTGCTAACTAACCCCTTTGCCACAATTGAGTTTCATAATTCTTTGGGAGGTAGCCATAAAATATGGAACACTGTGACAGAATGCTGGAGAAATTATGTAGAAAGTAAAATCCTAAGGTTGGAGGGTGGCTTTATTTGTTTGTTTTTACCTCTGACTTTTCAATCTAAAGGAATGATAATAAGATTTATCGATTAAAATGTTCATTTCACCAATCTATGCCTCAAGATTCTTTCAGGCACTCTGGTTTAATGTTTCCCTTTTTAAGACTTATGAAGACTTTTAAGATTAAATATTTGCTATTGACCAATTACAATTCATTAAAAAAGTAAGATGTGATATTTGACAGTATCATTTTCTTTTTACCTTTCCTAAAACTAGGCCTGTAATTATAAATATTTCTCTTTTTCTTAATAAGCAATATCATGTTAGAGAGTCTTGGCTTAAGTGGCTTGATTTCTAGAGTGCTTAGATGTGTGGAACCAGTAGCCATGAAGGGCTAGTCTTACATTGGGCTGAAGAGTAGACATGGTTGATTTGTAATCCCAGTACAAATTGAGAGGCTGAGGCAGAAGGATTGCTGCAAGTTTGTGGTTGATCTGGACTACAGAGTTAGATGTTGTCTTTAAAAAATAATAATAATAAAAATAATTATAAATGAGGTCAGACTGGAAATTTTTGCAAGTGACTTATTTGAAGGATTTCTTCCATACATGGTTGCAGCATGGTCTTGGGTCTGTGACTTTTTGTGAAGTTCCCATTATAATTTTTTAATCCTCTCTAGCATAAGGGGGGGGGGTGAACTTCAAAGAGATTGCAATGTCATTTCCAGGAACTTTTGGGGTGGCTAGAACTTCTGAGCTGGAAGTCCCTTCCCATTGACTGGAATCTTGATTCTTCTTTGGCACAGTTCGGAAGAAAACTGGCAGCCTGTAAATCCACTTAGACTGCTCTGCCACACACTGGAGCTGGTTGAACTGCCAAAAGCTTGGGGTTTCATCCATTCTAGTTTTACCACTGATTTGAATTAATTTTGCTCCCATGTTGGAAATCTTGTTTCTCCATCTGCATGTTGAGAAAGTAATTGCACTCCTCACTGCCTGAATTCACACTATGAGGCACCATAATCTTGGGGCAAATCCACTTACCAGACCAACACAGTCCTTTGTTAATTATGAAGCTTTCTTAACCAGGTTATGACTGCTGCTTTCAATTGTAGCCAAGGCTGGGCATATTGGTTGCCCAGAGATTTATGAATGTGAGTTTATTGCTCTATCCAGCAAGTTCCCAACTTACTTTAAGGATTTGTGTAGTCTTGTGTTTAGGTGAAAGTATTCTTGTGTGAAATCACAAGTTCCCTGTTGGTTATATTTGCCAAGCATATTGTACTTAGTGAATATGTTGTCAGTTGAGGACAATAAGAAGCAGATATGAATACATGCCGTGGAGTCAAACATTTGTAGAAAATGCTTAATAAAGACAGGAAATTTGATGTAACCCTAACATGTGATTTCAGATCCCTGCTATATTTGCTGTTCATCAGACCTTGGACATTTATTTGATTTTTTTGCCACTTTTGATTTGAGCCTATTCAACTGTAAGATGAAATATAGAATAAATGATTCTTTGGACTCATTCTTTAAAAATCTATAATAGAGTTAGATCAGAGAGAGCAAATGGGTTTTAACTTGAATATTCCATTCAGTGGTTGGTTGCCTAGTATACTATTTTGCAAAGAAATGGCTGAACAGGATACATCCTATTCAGAACTACGCAGATAAAAGGAATGTGTAGCTTGCAGTGGCTTTTTGATTGCCATTTTCATTGGATCTGGTAGAGAAATCACTGAATGAGAAATTGGAGGGAGTGGGTGCAAATTCTGACGCATAGAGCCTGTGGCCGTGAGCAAGCTTCCTTTCATTCTGGGCTTCTGGTTTTCCTCACTTGGAAGAATGAAGTGTAGTTCTAAGATGAAAAGATTTTATGATAAAAAAAAAAAAAAAACTTCCTTTGAAAATAGAAGGGAGTCGAGGCGCAATCTGACATGGTTAAGTACTTGTTTTTACTGTAAGAATCTTAATTGAGAAAAACAGACTACTCTCACCACCATTTCTTAAAGGAAAGTCTTGTCTCAATGCCATTTAAAAACATTGGGAGCTGAGGACATGGTTCTGTTGTACAGCGCTTGTTATGTAAGCATGAAGACACACACTCACTACACAGTACCCACACGAAAGGGCAGGTGTAGTGGCACACAATTGCAAGCACTGAGGAGATGGAGAAAGCACGGTCCAGCCAGCCTAGAGTAATCATCAAGTCCCAATTCACAATAAAACAGCAGGAAGGCTCCTGAGAAATGACACCTGAGGTTGACTTCTGTTTTGCACACACACACACACACACACACACACACACACACACACACACACACACACACACACACACACACACACACACACACACACACACACCTTCTGCCAGATTGATGAAGGTAATAAAGTGAGCTGGCATCAATCCACTGCATAGAAAAGCCACTGTGTGAGGTAATGAATGGGTTCTTCTACGCAATCAATATTCTTAGCCATGAGTCTCATGAGCTCAGATAAGGATGAAGATGGGCTGAGCCTTCCCCCTCGAACGCCCTGAGATCGGTGGTTATTGCTTTTATTTAACAGCCCATGACAATCACACCACTCTTGCACTGTGCTGCAGGCATGAAGAGAACTCCAGTCCCACCAGCTATGGGAACCAGACATCTTCGCATCCAGCTGAATACCTTGATAATGGACTCATTGACCAAAGAGTATTGAAGCAGAGGTGAGACATGGGATTGGGATTTATATTTTAAAGTCAAATGGTGCTTGTCTTTGTTTATGAAATTTCATATGTTTAAATACATGATAATTTAAAGCTTTTTCATTGTCCTAGAAGGTGAGCTTTTATCAAGTGTTGAAGATACTGGGTAAAATATCAAGGCTGAATTGACAAAGGAGTTTTGATGATGCTATACAATTCTTTCAAGTGTTTATTCTTAGGTGGGGGAAAGTATGTTCCTTCATTATAATCTATACAGGGTAATTTGTAGATAATGTCCCGTAGAACTTAAATTGAATAAAAATCTTTGGTTTTGCATTTGGAGGCTGCTTTAACTTGACTATTCTAGAAGGAGGCGCTGTTCTCATAAGCAGTTCATTAAATTTCCTAGTGATATGTCAGTGTCTGGGTTCCACTGCAGCAAAAGGAAAAAAACTATGGACCTAGAGAATCACATGTAGAAATTCAGTGCTCAGACAAAACTGATGAGGGGTAGCAGATAAGAGGTGCCTCAGCATCCTCCTCTAGCCTCTTACAGCCACCCAGCCCAGGCGGTCCACACATCCACTGTGTACGGTAAGAAAGCCCTGTAGAGTGAAACATTTCAGGTGATTGGTACATCCACCACTCATGGTAGGAGTCCCTGCAGAGGGCAACGTTATGGTGGTCCATGTCATCCACCATATATGGTAAGAAGCCCTGTAGAGTGAAACATTTTCCAGGTGTAAAGGAAATATCCACAACAACCAACCAGGACTATGGTCCTGTGTGTGTGTGTGTGTGTGTGTGTGTGTGTGTGTGTGTGTGTGTATGTGTGTGTCTGTGTCTGTGTCTGTGTGTCTGTGTGTGTCTGTGTGTTTACAACCTCGGGCACCATTCATATTGCTTTCTCTTTTTATACATAGATAAAACTGAGAATTGGAGAAGTCAAAGGATTCCTAGGAAGTTTCCCAATACTTTCTGTCTTACAGTCAAGCTGACTTTATTCCACGATTCCTTTGAGGGGTGGTGAACCAAAAGATGGAAGGGAGAGCTGTGGTTGGTGGCACAGGCTTGTCGTACATAAGCAGCACCCTGGGAGGCTGAAGCAGGAAGAATCACAGATTCAAAGTCACCTTGGGCAACTTAGTGAAACCCTGTCTCAAAATAAAACAAATGTCTGGGTATATTATAGTCTGGGGAGATGGAAGGGAGATAGATACTAGGCAGAAAGTTTAGTTCCTTGGGTGTTCTTGGTTCAAAGGATGGTTCAGAAAATGCAGATCCATCTTCAAGGCAGCTTCATCCCCAACTTTCTGCTCAGGGTGGCCTTCAATTCCTTAAGTTTTCCTTCACTGATTTCCCGGGTGCTCTATGCAAAGCTGCTAGTGATGCTGTTGCTGCTATAGAAGTATGAGGAGAGCCATGGGGGTGAGGGTTCCTGCTGGTGGGATCTACCTTCTTACCACTGTCTCTGGTCCTCTGCTGCAAAACAGGGATAATGATCTTCGCATTTATCATTCTTCATCACACCTACCAAGTGGAAGAAATTAAAACAAGACGTCTTTGGAAGTAGAGAGAAATGGAAAGGCTTAGAAACCAGAACATATATGCCCATAACCATCACCTCAAAACATCTCCTAAGCTGTGGGCTTGAATATTAGATTACCTATTATCCATCCTTCTAGAAAAGAGCCTCAAATTATACACACACACACACACACACACACACACACATATTTGACTCACATATTCATCAGTCTTTCCTACCTTTAAGTACATATGAGTGTAAGAAACAAAAATCCATGAAAACTAAAGACAAAATGTGTTTGTTGTAAGAAAAAGAACTCACAGCATCTGGAGCAGAATCCTTAAGTTCCCCTGGCTCCAAGGGCCTGGTTCTGGACCCCTTCCTTCTTTTCTGCTTCCCTGCCTGCCTACTCCCTTTGCTTTTCCTTAGGAGGATGTATTATTTTGCTAAGTATGGATGTTCTGCTCCCTCTATACTGCCTCACCCAGCACCAACTTTGTAGATCTCCAACTCCAACAAAAAAATTCTCTTTGATAATAGCTCAGATCTCCAACGCCAACTGACCCAGTCCTTCATTATTGCTTCATCCATGTACTGGGGAAGGGAAACTCACTGGCCCTGCATGGTCAATTGCCTTCTTCTAGGCAATTGGCTCTGTGAGACAAGGTAAGACCACACTGGTCCTGTAGATTGGAGTAGGATAGAGATCCCATTGCTACATGTTTTGTCTCAGACAGTGACAGCCCCATCTAGCTGTGTGAACTCAAGTAATTGAAGGCATCCCCAACCTTTTTCTTCTACCCTCTGCCATTCGATCCACTTGATAGTTATGTATCGAGGGCCTCCTGTGTGCCTTTCATGTTAGACTGTGTAGTCCCCTCACCTGCCTGCCTGCCTAACACCTACCCATCCTTTAAAACTGTTTAGCCAGCCTCCAGTGACATCCAGATCATTCAGGTTCAGTCCTTCTATAAACACTGCCTTCTTTGTAACTCTTGTTCTGCTTACAAAAGTGGACAATAACCTTGGTTTATTAAAGTCTATTCCCTCTTCAGACTATAAACACCTCAGAGGCAATGACCACATCCTTTTATTTTATAGACTGAATTTATCTCAGCCTCTGGCACCTTAAAATCCAATCAGACTTTCAAAACTGAGCTGATGAATGTGAACCAAAGAAAGACAATATGCTTTGGGGAGACAGGATATTTGTTTGAGTAGCAGCAATTTCTTTTTAGACCCTTTGAGGCAATCGATACCAAATGTGGTGATCTTACAAACACAGCTTTGGGACTTATTTCCCATTTACTCATAGCAAGCAATACATTAGAAGGTATTGCCCACTAGAGTTTCAAGATGCCAACTTCTTTCAAGAGGTGGGAATGGGCGACAGAGCAAGTGCTGGTTTCGGGACTTCATTCCTTTCCACTTGCCTCCCCCAAACTGTTTCTATAACTACTTGGAATGGAAATACCTCCTGATACCCACAGGGACTTGGCGGGAGACATATCTAAGCACCTGACACTTGTCACCAGGTCACACAGAGGCAGTTGCAGTTATTTGGGATAATTTCTTCCGTGTTTCCTGACAGGGGCTTCAACTTTTCATGTAGACTATTTGCAGGTAAAAAGGAAAAGTAGGTCTCTTGAGGCTGTACACTCACCTGGCTTTGGTTGTAGTCAGTCTCTGGAAAAGTCTTTGGTTGCAGTCAAATTAAGATGTGTGTCCTAGGAGATGAAACACCATGGCACTCTGGAGCAGCAACTTTCCTTGGGTGACAGGTGATTCTGTGATTGTTTTGTTTTGTTTTGTTTTTCGAGACAGTGTTTCTCTCTATGTAGCTTTGCGCTTTTCCTAGAACTCACTCTGTAGCCCAGGCTGGCCTCGAACTCACAAAGATCCGCCTGCCTCTGCCTCCCGAGTGCTGGGATTAAAGGCGTGTGCAACCACCACCCAGATTCTGTGATTGTTACTGAATGGTTTAAATACTTCTCTAGATCATTAGGCGACACGCTAGGGGCTTCTGCACCGGAATTCTCTCTTTCTTTCTTTTTTTAATCTACATACTTAAAAACTGTTCATGTATTTTTTAGTGCTCAATAAGGCAAGAAATCAGATAAACTGAGGTTTCCTACTTGTTACTTTAAAGACTCTTGACTTGAACTTTAAGTACATGTACCATGCTTTTCTCCTGTCTTGGAGTATAATTACAAGTTAGTCATGGTTTCATGCATCTTTAAGAATTACATTAATGACTTTTCTCGTGGTCTGGCTACTGCTGTGAGATGGTGTAGCTTTTTCTGCCTCTGCTCTGTGAAACAAATATCAATGGATCCTCAACATTTCTGATATTTTAGTTGCATTTTCACATCGGTGTTTCAGATAAGATACAGCAAGCTGTGTACATATTCTATCCCAGACTGTAATGAAGGGAAGGCTTAATAAAGCCTGGCAGCCCAGATATGCAGTGAGTCTTCTCAGCAATGCTGGTTAATAAAATTAGGGGTTCACACATGCTAATGGAACACTTTATCAATAGGACCCAGCCTTGTGGTTAGCATTCCCAGTTCCTATATGCTTCTGTCCTCTGTTCTGTTGGCAGAGAGCCATGGGAAGAGACTAATCATACCTTTGTTGTGTCAATAAATATTCACTATGTAAGAGAACAACTATTTTATGCATTTTCTATGGTTTCTTCATAGTCGAGTCAAATCATATAACCACATTATAAAATGAAAGAATCAGGCTGGAGAGATGTCTCAGAGGTTAGGAGCACTGGCTGCTCTTTCAGAGGTCCTAAGTTCAATTCCCAGCTACCACATGGTGGTTCACAACCATCCATAATGAGATCTGGTGCCCTCTAATGGCTGGTAGGCAAACATGCAGGCAGAACACTGTATACGTAATTAAAAAAATAAATCTTTAAAGAAAAAAAGAAAATGAAAGAGTCTTGCAGAAGAACCTTGTGATGAGATGGGAGGTCTTGAGACACTCTACCACAGCTGCTGGCTCACACACAGCTCAACACGGCAGGTGAGTTGAGAAAGGGGTAAATGTAAGCATTAGATGAGCATGTCAACCCTGAGAGAGCAGAGTTAATAAGCATGGGGGCCAGGGGCAAGCAAATAGTTAAGAGCTTAGTTTTAGAGCCTGGCTTTGTCATTTGCCAACTAAGTAACAAGTTCTCCAGCCTAAGTGGGCTTTATTTCTCATCTGTAAATGAACAGAATGGTGAGTTAATATAGGAAGAGTTCTTAGGACCTGGCACACAGTTGGCATACACAAATTTTAACTATTGTTTGGATTATAGCAAGCAAGTGAGATTCAAAAGATTCTGTTCTCAATTCTCACAGGTGGTCTCAGGTTGAAGATCAAGGCTTATACCAGGATGTTTGGGGCAGCAGTCCCCTCCTGGGACTCGGGTTCTAGGACAGAAGAGGGAGCATCCTGTCCTAGAAGGTCTGGTCCATGGGTTGAAAGTTGTTGTAGAAAACAGGACAAGGAGTCTTGTGGCCTGTGTATACAATATAAGTCAGAGAGAAGCTTCCAAACCTCACAGACATCATTACCATTGCAAGGGTGTCAGAAAGCACACAGATGCTACACTGCCATATTTAGCTACTGAATCCCAGATCAGTGGAACTGCAGGATCTCAGTGAATCCACAGGCACTCCTACCCAAAGGTCTGTGTTGGAGCATATGACAGACTAGTCCTGTTCCTGGAGAAACTCCCAGTGTACAATCATATAGTAGAGACGATGAGGAATCCTGCAGGTAAAATATGAATTTACCTACAATTTTTTTTTGTGTATGTGTGTGTGTGTGTGTGAAATACCTGCTAGTTTCATAAAATAGGAAATACTTGTCTAAAGACTGCTGACCTAAGTCAGGATTACATCATCGTTCATTCCTCCAATATGCCAATGGCCCCTGAGCACTTGTTGCACACGAGGTACCGTTGAAAGCACTGGAGAAACAACCAGAGGCAATGTCTGCTTCACTGTGCTCATCATATCTTGCTTGGCTGTGTGGCGAGTTACAGGCTAACCTGAGCTACACAGAGAGAGACCCTGCTCCAACTCCAACTCAAAAATAAGAAGAAATAAAATGATACATAAACAAATAATAGGTTAATTCTCAACCAAAGATGAGTAACTACGGCCAGAAGCAGATTCAGGTTACTCTGAGTGACATGCCCACTGTGAAATAATCTATGAAAACTTTTAGAGTAAGGGAACAAAGGAAAGCATCAGATAGGCGGGCTACAGCAGAGCAAGGTAATCTCTTCTAGTGGATTTGGGTACTGTAACAGTCTTGGCTTTGGGGTTGCTGGAAGTCAGTGATCCCGCTAAGTTTAATAATACATTCTAAAGGTTTTACTTAACAGTCACAAGGATGTTAGGTCAGATAGAGAAGTGTGTAGCAAGTGACTATGGAGTTTGGCTCCTGGTCTGCAATATCCCATCTCTCCCCGCAATCATGATTCTACTCAGCCAACCAGTCCTGGGGGTTTTCAACAGGTGTGAGGACTTTCCAGAGAACTCCAGTTCAAAGGTGGAGAGAATTAGATGAAATGGAATGTCACATCATGGCAGCCTGAGGGATCCAGTCATTTAGTTCAGTCCTTGGAAGCATGAGGTGCATCTCACTTTCCGTCTTTGACAGTAGGAATGCTGCCTCTAGTGGTGGGTTCTTGTCACTGACATCCTGGTGCCTTACTAGTCAATGGTTTCCTTGCCATGTATGGACTGTTCTAATATAATGAATAGTGTGGTGACATTTTGTTTGTGATCTAACAAATAAAGCTTGCCTGAAGATCAGAGTGCAGAACTAAGCCACTAGTTAGCCATAGAGGCCAGGCAGTGGTGGCACATGCCTTTAATCCCAGCACTAGGGAGGTGGAGACAGGAAGTGATATGACTGGGCAGAGGGAGGAATATAAGGTTGGAGGAGACAGGAACAGAGGTTCTTTCAGGTTGAGGATTTGGTAGAGTTAAGAGCTCTAGTGGCTGGCTGCTCTGCTTCTCTGATCATCAAGCTCTCACCCTGATATCCAACTCCTGGTTTATATTAAGACCAATAAGAATTCATAATACATAATGGAAATCTGGTTTTTGAAAGATGTGAATTTTGTGTATTCAGTCACAAGTTTATAGAATTAAAGACTTTCTATCTTGAATGGCAGGTCTTTGGTTTGTTTGTTTGTTTTGCTTTGCTTTGCTTTGTTTGAGATAGGGCCTCTTATAGCCCAGGCTGGCCTCAAACATCCCCTTGAACTTTCTGCCTTTGTCTCCCAAGTACTGGGTTTACAGGCTTGCACCACAATGCCCAGCTTTTACAGTACTTTATATTTAACATCCTCTTCTTTGCACATCCCTAGAACTTCTCAGAACATTGTTATCACAATCCATCCCACACAACAAGGACAGAATGTTACTGCAGCCCCTGGTCACAAAGGCCTGCCTCAGGACCTGGTGGCTCATCTGCACCGAGGGAAAATGATGTAAAATATATAAAATGGACTTACTAACATTCTTACATTAGCGCCAATAGTGAAAAGGCTTCTTTCTGTCTCTTCCTTTCCTACAGCAATGTTTATAGAAAGAACGGGACAACAGCCAGAACACACACACACACACACACACACACACACACACACACACACACACACACGGAGAGAGAGAGAGAGAGAGAGAGAGAGAGAGAGAGAGAGAGATATTTAGCTGAGTCCCTGTGGGATGAGCTGGGAGGTCACAATTCCTACGTTTCAGGCTCTTGTTACAACCCTCAGAACCCAGGGGCCTGCGCTTTGGTGGTGATGACTTCCTCAGCTCTCAGTGTGATGTTCCCTGTGGACCTGGGCACGGGTGTGTGTGTGGGGGGGATAACTTGAAAAGTCCTGGTCTGCAAGGAGTTCTGTTACACAATACAGAGACCAAGATGGGCAAGAGTAATTGCAAACCTACATGAGGTGCTGGAGCAGGCAGTGTTGGTATTTCAGCAGAGGGAGTGCACAGTAGGGCTACAGGAGAAGATGAATACCCACCTGAGGAGAGGGAGTGAGGGGTTATGCCGCTTACACTGGGGCAGTGTGTTCCAGACTTTTTTGTAAGTCTGGTAGCTTGCTATTATGAAAGCATAACTCTGCTAATAAGACACTTGAGGTTGTACGGTCAAAGCCCAGATTAACGTGGGAGCATAAATCATCGGGAGACCCAGATGATACAAGAGATACAATGTAGAAGCTTTCAAGACACCCGAGGGTGAGGAACAAAGTTGAAAGATGTCAAGGCTTGACTTGCTAAGCTGAAGATACGTGGTAAAAGCCACCCGGAAATCGGACACTGTGTTAGCCACGATTATCACAGGCTGAGTAGCTTGCACAGTACAAATTTACATTCTGATTTTAGAGTCTCAAGTTTAAGGTCACAATGGTGAGCGGTTCATTCTCTGATAAGGGCCTACTTCCTGCTCTGCAGATGGCCGGCCCCTGTCCTCACTCGTTCTATGTCAACTTGACACAAGCTATAGAGGAGGGAACCTCAATTGAGAAAATGCCTCCAGCAGCTCAGGCCATTAGCAGACAAGTCTGTAGATTATTTTCTTAATTAATGATTGATGTGCAAAGGCCCAGCCTATTTTTGGTGGGGCCACCTCTGGGCGGTGGTTCTGGGTTCCATAAGAAAGCAGGCTGAGCCGGGTGTTGGTGGTGAAGAATGCCTTTAATCCCAACACTCAGGAGGCAGAGGCAGGCGGATCTCTGTGAGTTCGAGGCCAGCCTAGTCTACAAAGCGAGTTCCAGGAAAGGCACAAAGCTACACAAAGAAACCCTGTTTCAACCCCCCCATCCCCCCCCCCCCACTTTCCCCCCACCAAAAAAAAAAGAAAGCAGGCTGAGTGAGCCATGAGGAGCAAGCAAGCCAGCAAGCAGCACTCTTCCATAGCTTCAGTATCAGCTCCTGCCTCCAGGTTCCTGTCTAGTTTGAGTTCCTGCCCAGGCTTCCCTCAGTGGACCTTGCCTGATTCCAGATAAGTAAGCCAAATAAACCCTTTCCTCCCCAAGTTGCTTTGGTCACAGAGTTTCACCACAGTAACAGTCACCTTAACTAAGACAGCCACCTTCTCTCTACATCCTCACATAACCCTAAAAAGGAAGGTGCACTTCTGGTGTCTCTTCATAAAAGGATGCTAAGTCTCAGTCAACCTCCTTTACCTCATCTAGCTCAAGTTAGTTGCGTAGAGCCTGACCCCAAACACAGTCATGTCACATACAGGTTAGAGGTGCAATATGGAATCGGGGGAGAAGGGAGACACAAATGAGAATCTAGTGTTGTAGAATATTATTTTAAAATGTGCTACATTTGTTTCTGCTGTGGAACATTTGCTTACCAGTGCAAAGATGTGTTGCATTCTTTTCTGTTGCATCTGTTTAACTCTTTGAAGCTGTGTTACTGCACCTGTCTAAAACACCTGGTCTAATAAAGAGCTGAAGGGCCAATAGCTAGGCAGGAGAAAGGATAGGTGGAGCTGGCAGGCGGAGAGAATAAAAAGGACGATAAATCTGGGAAGCGGAGATGAAGGAGCAAGAAAGAGGAGGAAAGGAAGGCTTCAGGGGCCAGCCACCCAGCTATACAACAAGCAAACAGAGTAAGAAGAAAAGTATACAAAAATAGAGAAAGATAAAAGCCCAGAAGCAAAAGGTAGATGGGATAATTTAAGAAAAGCTGGCTAGAAAAAAAGCCAAGCTAAGGCTGGGCATTTATAAGTAAGAATAAGACTCCATGTAATTTATTTGGGAGTTATGTGGTGGGCACCCCCAAAAGAGCAAAAGAGTGAAGAGCAAAAAAAACAACCAACAACCATCTAGTATCTTTTTTAAAGATGATAAACTATTTCAGATGTGTTGAATGGGAGGTAAACAGAGTAAAATTGTTGGCAATACGGGGTAGAGCATGGAAAAGAGAATTTGGGAGCTGGAGAAATGGCTCAGCAGTTACCAGCACTTGCTGCTCTTACTGAGGACCCAAGTTAGGTTCCCAATACCTTCATTGAGCAGTTCACAACTTACAAGTTGAGTGAAGAGTTCCAGAGAATATGAAAGCTTCTTACAGCCTCCTTGGGTATCCACACATGTAGCATATACTCACATATATACATAAATAAGAATAAACCTTCAAAAAAGAAGGGAGACTTGATGGCAGAAGCATGGTTAAAACAGTGACTGAGAAGAGGTTAAGATAAAAGGATTTAAAGAAAGACATGAGTGCTTGGAGGCATGGTTTTGAGTTTCAGTAGGGAGTTGGATGCAAATTCTTTCTGCTCATTTTTTTTCATTCTTTTAAGAAAAATGCCACACGTTAACCTTGCTAAGCAATGGTATCCACACTATGCAAGGAGGTTCCTGCCCTTGTGTGACAGCTAGGTCTCTCTGCTTCCTACAGATGCTCAACAATGTTTTCTGTGTAAGTTTTTCCTTAGCAGGCTGATACTCCACTGGACCTGTTTCTCACAGAAATAGCTATTACCCTATGCGAACCCCATTAAGCTACAGTTAGCCTGCTCTTGGAAAGAGCTGAATGATTTTTCATTCTTATTACACTTAGACAAAGTTAGAAAATCAATGAGCCTTTTATGAGAACTCCCACCTCATCCTTTAAAAAAATTAGTGCACAATTTAAAAATATAATGTTTCAGTTGGGCAGGTGATATTAATGATGAGAATTGGAAATGATGGATAGGTTAATCTGCTTGACTCAATAATTGCACATTGTATAAATATACAATCGCTATACCACAGTATCACTTTAATCTCATCAATATATGCAATTATCATTTGTCAGTACCTGAAACAATTTTGAAACTGTAATAATGATACTGTCATTTGTCAAATGGCTCACTTTCTTATAAATTTTATTATGAATATATATTTTTATTCTGTGTGAACTGAGTGGTTAGCAAGCAGTATGTTCTCAGACTGGGGGTCCCATTAACATATTTTAAGTGGGTTGGAAGTTTATTTTATACCCAGGAGTGAAAACAGAGCTGCATTTGTGGTAGTAGACTTGTCAAAGAGCCCTAACTTAGAAGTGAGAAGTTGAGAGTTGCCTGTTGCTGTATTAAGTCCCATATGAAATTATTGGTGTGTTTATTATCACCACATTTTCCACCATGGCTACAGTGAATGCCAAAGGGTGAAAATGTGAGGGAGCTTACCATAAAAAGAGATAAAAAAAAAAAAATGCCCTCTGCTTCCCAAGTCCCCACCTTCCACGACAGCACATGCATTCTGATTAAGGATGGCTTACAATGCTAAGGGAAGCCTGGCTTTTGAAAATGCACCCGAATTTTATTTGAGCAACTAACCTCAACTGTGCTCAGAGAGTTAACTTCCCTAGACTAGTTTAAGAAACCTCTCTGTTGTCTTGTACTTGGCTGGCCAATGTCTCTTCACTTCCATCCTACTCAATCCTGTGAGTGAATTAGGTTGACAGCTGACTACTGCCATTGATTAACGGTGGTTTCTAAGAGTTACTTTGAACCCTTCTTTGTGTATACATAAGGTCTGGCCTCTGATGTAAGGTTTTAGTGTGATTCTGAAGCTCAATTTTATAAACAGTCTTATCCATGCTTAACTTACGTGGCAGATACTCCACCAATGTCAACTGTACAGGCAGTTGATTTTAGTAAATTTATGTTTAGAAGAAGTTTGTCCAGTCATTGACACAATCCACTGCAGCCTTAGGCAGTGGATGATTGACTTTGTAAAGTTCTACTTTCCTGTCACCTTCCATAGACTCAAGAATCCTATCACTGGACTAAGAACACTGAATCTTATTTTAGTGTAGAGACCACGTGTATAGTGTATAGTGTATTTCCCTTACTGAAATAGCCAAGGACCAAGTCAGGTGCATCTTGGATTTTGTCACAAACAGCAACAGAGTAGATGAAGAGAGTTTTCTTAACAAGGAACTAAAACTGATGTAGTGTGGCTTCGCTTGCTTGGCGGAATTGCAGTTTATCACTTCTGTCTATTAAATATTTTCTTCAATTTTGAGATATGTATTACAACTCGGCCCTTCAAGGAATATGGAGTAATATTTTCTAGCGTCAAGCTTAACTCTCAAACCCATGTGATTATGTGTATATGGTATATTTAAGTGACAGGAGGCGGTTTATATCCAAGGTTTTCAGAGTGTGGTGAACTGATTTATTACGTATAGATTCAACACAGAATTTTACTCTTGGTGTTTTTCATTCCACAGAAGAAATGTAAAGCACATTCTAGCAAGGCATAAAGCATTACAATGGACTAAGTCCTATGTCCTACCGGAGTTTCCCTATGATGTCAAGTGCATGCTGGCAGAACAGAGGCGCCCTGATCACAGCATGAGGATAAGGGTCATCGAGTTTCTGCAGGCAGATATGACAAAGTACCTGGAAGGCTCGCTGTGAGTAGTTAACAGCGAGGATGTACTCTGTGCTCAAAGGAGAGTAGGATTTGTTGGGAACCAAGTCTCCATGGTTTATGGATGACACAGTGAATAAAAATTTAACATGCAGATTTAGAAGAGGGGCCGTGGTTATTGTCTAAGTTGGTTAAGTGCTTGCTGCATAGCCCCCTACACCCATATAAAAATCTAGGCATGACAGCACATGTTTGTGATTATAGCTCTGCACAGGGAGGGTCGGGTAATAGACAGATGGGAACCTAGCACTTGATGGGCCAGCCAGGCTTGTCTAAACAATTAGTGGGCCCAGTTTGCCATGAGGGACCCTGTCTCAACGAACAAGGTCAACTGCACAGGGGAGCAAGGTTAACTTCAGGCTTCCATACCTAAAGATATAAACACACACACACACACACACACACACACACACACACAGACAGAGAGAGAGAGAGAGAGAGAGAGAGAGAGAGAGAGAGAGAGAGAGACACGCACACACACGGAGAGAGAGACACACACCACAGCAAGAGGAAGTTTAGAAGAAGCCTGCTAGACATGAACTCCATCTTATCTGTTGTGAACAGGTACCCCACCACCCAGCAGTACAACGATGTGGTCAATGCTCTGCTGCAGGCCCACCCTTTCCTGGATGAGGACGGCTGTGGCTTTGTAAGTGACTGTATGGCCCCATCACCCTGTCCATCTTAGTCCATTTGAAATGAGAGCTTTGAATTTTCCACTCTGGCTTTTTTTTTTTTCATTTTCTTAATTTTTTTCTTTTACTTTAAGCATATAATATAATTACATCAATTATCCCTTTCTGTTGGTGGAAGTTTCTGCCCCACAAGCTAGTAACCACTCAGAGGCTTACTTAATATTAATTATTACTAATTATAAATGCTTGGCCAATAGCTCATGCTTGTTACTAGCTAACTCTTACATTTTAAATTAACCCATACTTCTTATCTATGCTTTGCCACATGGCTTGGTACCTTTTCTCAGCACAGTATACCCATCTTGCCTCTTTCTGTGTCTGCTTGAGACTCCTCTGACTCTACTTCCTATCATTCTCAGTTTGCTCTCCTGCCTAACTTTGTCCTGTCCAGCTGTTGGCCAGGCAGCTTCTTTATTAAACCAATTACAGAGACATATGTTCACACAATGTAAAGGAATATTCCACACCTTTCCTTTCTTCCCTCCAATCCTTTTCATATACCCTCCTCATTCTTTCAAATTTATAACCTTTTTTATTGTTACATTCATATATATATCCCTAAATATACCCTGCCTAGTCTGTGTGATATATATATATATATATGTTTTTAGGGCTTACCATTTGGTATTGGAAATGAATTGGTATATTCTTTCCTAGGGAAGACTATTTCTCCCAATCTCAGCATTTCTTAGTTCCCTATAGTCCTTTGTGTAGTGTTGAAGTATTGTGGTCTTTCCCCTGTCCATGTGGCAAGTTTGGTGTTAATATTCTCTCTCTCTCTCTCTCTCTCTCTCTCTCTCTCTCTCTCTCTCTCTCTCTCTCTCTCCTCTCTCCTTATCTCTCCTTTCTATTTTCTGTTTCTCCTCTCCTCTTCTTCTCTCTCTGTCTCTCTGTCTCTGTCTCTGTCTCTCTCCCTCTGTAATTTATTCTGTCTCTGTCCCATGTATCTTTTTCTTCAGCGGGAAGTCACTATCTTTCTATCCCTCTCCTAACACCATCCTGGAGCTCCTGTGTAACTCACAGCTCCTGTGAATACCCAGAAGGAGGACATGGCTTCACCAGAGCTGTAGTTAATGGAATGCTTCTTGCTTTCTGATCTAATCAAAGGGGAAGTTGTCTGGGCTTTGAGATCTTGTCCCCTTACCTCATCCACCCTCTCACATCTCTGCTGTCTGGATTAGGTAGATTCTAAGGGTGCTCTAAGAAACAGTTTCATGGTGTTTGTCCTCCAGAAACAGCAGAGATTCTGATTTAAATGATATGAGGACAGATCCTGGCACCAAGGCTTTTGAAAGATTTCAAAGGCTTTAATGGATAGCAAGGGTTGAGAACCACTGCTCAAGCATGCTTAGGAACTGGCATACCAACTGAGGCCTTACCATTAGGCAGACTGGGGCAGGAGGACCAGGGGCTTGAAGCTAGTCTAGGCTACATGAGATGCTGTTTCACTTGAAACAAGAAGAACATCTTCATGTCTTCATTGTAACAGTGGAAATATGTTTATCATTTCTGAATGATAAACTTAAGAAATACTTTAAAATCCTAACAAAAAGTTGAACATTCTTGATGGGAAAAGTATGACTTAAGAAACAGTGGTGAGAAACTATAGGTATGTGTACCTGAAGATACGCTGCTACTCCCGTATCTGTCTTTATTTATTTTTTAAAGATTTATTTATTTATTATGTGTAGTGTTCTGTACTGCATGTATGCCTGCAGGCCAGAAGAGGGCACCAGATTTCATTACAGATGGTTGTGAGCCACCATGCGGTTGCTAGGAATTGAACTCAGGACCTCTGGAAGAGCAGTCGGTGTTCTTAACCACTGAGCCATCTCTCCAGCCCCGTATCTGTCTTTATATGAATCCACTTTGGTATTTATCTTTATACAAATCCACTTTGGTATCTATCTTTATATGAATCCACTGTAGTATCTATCTTTATATGAATCCACTGTAGTATCTACCTTTATATGAATCCACTGTGGTATCCATCTTTATACGAATCCACTTTGGTATCTACCTTTATATGAATCCACTGTGGTATCTATCTTTATACGAATCCACTTTGGTATCTACCTTTATATGAATCCACTGTGGTATCTGTCTTTATATGAATCCACTGTGGTATCTGTCTTTATATGAATCCACTGTGGTATCTGTCTTTATATGAATCCACTGTGGTATCTGTCTTTATATGAATCCACTTTGGTATTTGTCTTTATATGAATCCACTGTAGTATCTGTCTTTATATGAATCCACTTTGGTAAACATGGCTAAGATGATAGATGTGCTTCTGTATCTCATCTTCTCAACTACGTGCAGGGAAGAAATTTTCCCTCTGTCCCTCCCACTCCATCCTTCTCTCTTTTTACTTTTCTCCCTTCCTTTCCCTTTCTCTCTGTCGTCTTCCCATCTTCAGGTAAGGGCTTAGTATACACAGGTAAAATCAGAAGATTCTGAATGATAGAAGGCCTTAGGGACTCCCTTTTACCCTCCAAACTCAGAAAAGTTCTGGTATCCCATGCCTGGAAATAGCAGCTAGTCAAGACTCTTGCTAACAAAGGACGATACCCTAAAAAAAAAAAAAAAAAAAATGTGTTTCTGTATATAAAACATGCTATAAAAGAACCAGATTTTCCTCTTACTTAAAAGAAAATAGTGCAAGCCAAGCAACAACAACAAAATCTGGGGTCTGACAGTTCCAGTCATGAGAACACAGGTAATACTGACCCTCGGTGATCCTTCTCCATTTAAAATACAATATAACGATGGTCATCTGATCAGTGATAGGCACTTCTCTGTCTCTGTAAACCCCACACCCTGGGCTTCAATCAATCTCTGATACTGCACTATGGAGTTAAGACCAGGATGGTGCACTTGTATTGAACCTGGACAGGTTGCTTTCCTCTCATTGTCCCCAAGCAATGCCACTCTTACCTGACATTTGCATCATAGTATATATTCCAGGTAGCACAGAGATGCTTGAAATTAATGGGGAGTCATTCCAGAGAGTCTTACCTATATAAGCAAATAAATACCTGCAATATTTTTTAAATTATATCCTCTCTCTCTCTCTCTCTCTCTCTCTCTCTCTCTCTCTCTCTCTCTCTCTCTCTGACATGTGGATGGATGTAGAGGACAGTTTGTGGGAGTCAGTTCTCCCTTTCCATTGTGTGGGTTCCAGTAATCAAATCCAGGTCATCAGACTTGGCAGCTAGTGCCTTTACTCAGTAAGTCATCTCTCCCGCCTGCCAGTTACATTTTGACCTTTGCACTTATGGTTATTGAAGTGAGATACCTACAAAGTAATGAATAATGTCTACTGGACTCCTGTGGGCATGTGTTCTACATGTTCCCATGTATTATGTAGAGATAACAGAGAGAGACGTGGAAAATGGCTTAGCAGGTTGTGGCCTCATTTGTACAGTTTAAGAGTATAAGTGGAGACTGATGCATGGATAGGTATTTGCCCAGATTCTCATCACATCTGTATATGAGACGGTGGTCCTCATGCTAAATTGCATGATGTAAGAAATGTCTAAGAATATTGAGAGGGGTGTAGTGTGTGTGTGTGTGTGTGTGTGTGTGTGTGTGTGTGTATGTGTGTGTGTGTAAAAAGAAAGATGGAGGAAGAAAAAAAGAGGAAGAGAGAATACTAGGTCACTTTCAGAGATGATTTTTATTTTAAACTGTTTACCTTGTAAATTTTCAAATCTACACAGTGATTTAGCATAGGCCTTCCAAGATCAAGATTTCTCTTCACATGATTTATACTTGGTGCTGGATAATTACTAGTTTTCTGTATTGAGGATCATCCTGAGCATCGTGGGACAGTGAGCAGGACCCTTGACATCCACTAGATGTGTGTAGCACCCTTTCCACAGCAATCACAACACATGTCCTCAAACACGTGAGGTGTCTTCTGGGGAAGAGAAGGGAGCAGCATCAGCAGGCTGGTGAAGAGCTGCTAGTCTAGGTCCATTGGCTATTGTGGCATCTACCTTCCTCCTGAGTGTTGTTTGTGTTACATGATTGTTTAGAAGTTACTGGTGACATCTCTAAATATCTTTCTGCTGTTTGTTGCATTGTTTTTGTTGTACCGGGGATTGAACTCGGGGCTTCTTACATTTTAGGCAAGTGCTCTACCACAGAGCCATAGCCACAGACCTTTCAGCATAGGCCTTATATGGATCATGACAGTTTCCTCTATAGTAACAATACTGTTTTTATGCCTATGAAAATTAGTAATAGTTGCACAATGACCCATACAATCCATATTATCGATTGCATCCAATTCTTCTGTTTCTGTTGTTGTTGTTTCTAATTTAGACTTTTTTGTTTTCCTTGATATTTACTTTCTAGTCAAGTTGTTTTGGTTTTTTTATTCATTTTACATACCAACCACAGATCCCCCTCTCATCCCTCCTCCCAATCCCCCCACCCAGCCTTCCCTCTGGACCCAACTCTCCATCCCCTCCTCCAAAAGGGTAAGTCCTCCCATGGGGGGCCAGCTAAGCCTGGTCCATTCAGTTAAGGAAGGACCAAGCCCGTCCCTGCTGCCTCAAAGGTGAGCAAGGTGTCTGACCACAGGCAATGGGATCCAGAAAGCCAGTTCATGCACCAGGGTTAGATCCTGATCATACTGCCAGGGGCCCCTCAAACAGACCCAGCTATACAACTATCTCCTGCATGCAGAGGATCTAGTCTGGTCCCATGCAGGTTCCACAGCTGTCGGTCTAAAGTTTGTGAGTTCCTATGAGCTTGGTTCAGTTGTCTCTGTAGATTTTCCCATCATGATCTTGACCCCACCTTGCTCATAGACTCCCTCTTCCCTCTCTTTGACTGGACTCCCAGAGTAATCAAGTTGTTATTTCCCCAGGCATCATTTAAGGTGATGCACATGCTTCACTTATCTGAATGTTTCTCAATGATTAAATTTGGGTTTGCAACACAGGGTATGCACCTACCCAGTACTGCAGATTGCCTCACATGTCACAAGGAGCATGTAGCTTCAGAATGATTAGGAAAGCTGTGTTTGTGTAGGACTCTTCACATCTTCTTTAGCTGGAGAATATGGGGAAGGAGGGATGATTAGTCCACAGCTCAAATATCTCCCACTGAGTCTACTTACCTCACATAAGTGACTAACTCACAGTATGGGGCATATAGCAGGTGCTCACTAAATACTCATAGAGTGAACACTCAAATGGGTGATCATACTTAATTGGTCCTTTCCAGTTTGAGATATGCTGAAGAGAGTCAGAAGAACGTGTTCATGGAATGATACCCTAGCAATTGATGGCTATAACAGCTTCTTCTGGGTTCAGCACAGCTAGAGTCCTTTCTGAGCTGTAGGAAACACAGAGACAAATATATTTGAGCTAGTTTATATTTCAGGACTGAGAAAAAAGCACAAGCCATCTATTAGTTTTGTGCTGTTGTAAAACAATGGCAGAACATATAAGCCTGTGGGAGGTAATGGAGCATCTCTGACTCACACATACCCAGGGGCTTAATCAAAGCACAAACCAGCCCCCTACTGAGCCTACAGAATGCCTCACCAGGACTTTCGAACTGTCAAGGTGCTTTATGAATAGCACTTTATAAATATCTTCCACAAGTCACTATTCACAAGATATTCTCTCTCTCTCCCTCTCTCTCTCTCTCTCATTTTTAGAGAAAGGATTTCTCTGTATAACCCTGGCTGTCCTGAAACTCACTCTGTAGAACAGGCTGGCCTCAAGATCTGCCTGCCTCTGCCTCCTGAGTATTGGGATCAAAGTGTGCACCACCACCATCTGGCATCAACAAGATTCTCTTAAAAACACAGTTTAGGAGTTCTCTCTCTCTCTCTCTCTCTCTCTCTCTCTCTCTCTCTCTCTTTCTCACACACACACACACACACACACACACACACACACACACACACACACACATATACACACACATTTAGCTCAGTCAGTAAAATGTTTGCCACATAAGCATGGGACTCAAGTGTGATAGCCAACACTCACACCAAAAGCATGGTAATGCACACATGTTTATGATCCCAGTGCTGAGAAAGTGAGAGACAAACAGATCGCTGAAGCTAACTAGTCAGCCAGCCCAGCCTAGTCATTAAGCCCCCAAGCCATTGAGAGACCAAAGTGGGTGACTCCTGAAAAAAATGACACCCAACAGTGACCTCTGGCTTCCCTATGCATACACATACATGTAATGCACCCCTGCATAGGCACCTGCTTACACACATGGGAAAGGACATGCACACAGTGCATTGGGCAGGAAAGATCATGCTGTTCCATTTGGTAGCTAAGGAACCTAGACTAAAGGGTTACTTATGGAAAGTTACCTGGTCAGTACATCCTAGATTTAGTACTGAAATCTAAACCTTCCCAACCTAGGTTATAGAGCTTTCTGAAGATCAAGGCATGCTGGAACTTGAGCCATGAAACCAGAAATGGCAATAAGCTGAATGCCAGATCTTGGACTAATGTTACCTCAGTGGTTCCATTCGCTCACAAGGAAGTAAAAGTACATTTGTTCGCTTGTTTTGCTTCCTTAGCTCTAATTGGGGGATTATAACTTGAACAGCAACATCACAAAATTGTTGTCAGGCTAAGTCTAAGGATAGATTTGCGGCTTCTATTATAATAATAAAATGAAAATAATTTCAGCCCTCAGGTGACATACAAAAGTTGTGTTGTTTGATAGGATTATGCAACACTCTTTAAGGACTGATTGGCCTGCTTTGTTATTTTACACAGTTTTTATGGAAACGAGCCCTCAAAGATCGCTTTAAATATGTTCGAAGACCCATAGAAGATGATGAACAAGTAATGAGAAATAAATGTAAATTTGGACACCGAAGGGGCCAGACAAGGAAGTCTCTTGCTGACCTAGGATCTGATGAAATTAAAATTGTGCAGATAAAAGTAAGCCTGAACCCTAAACATTCTGACAACTACGGCTGATGAATGATGTGGAATTAAACTGTAGCATTAAAACAAGTGAGATGCCTTTTTAAGGTTACCAATAAAAAAAAATGACGGTTTGCATGGCTGACATAATGTTTCTTAAAGAGGGTGTCAATAAACACTGGGAGACCAATATGTTATTAAACATTTCATGACCTATTTTCTTCACAGACTTTGAAGAAACTGGGAAAAAAAACCCTTAAGCTCTGGTTTCCTGGGTTATTACTTTCCTTCTAATTCTACAATGCATTGCATATTTCCTTTTCCTCTTCGTTTTTGGAATGTCTCATGGAGCTCAAACCTGTTTCACATTTTCATATGTCCAAAGATGACCTCAAATGGCTGACCTCTTGCTTTCACTTCCCAAATGCTGGGATTACAGAACTGTACTATCTCATTTGTGGCTCATGTTGCGATGTTCATATTACTAAAGAAAGTTGGATTCTTCTGTTTTGTTGTTGTTGTTTGAAACAGGGTTTCTTTGTATAGCCTCGTCTGTCCTGGAACTAGCTTTGTAGACCAGGTTGGCTTTGAACTCCCAGAGATTTGTCTGTCTCTTCCTCCCAAGGATTAAAAGCATTCACCACCGCTGCCTGGCTTGAAAGTTGGATTCTTTATTTATTCACTGATTTTGAGTCCTGGAGTTTGAACCCAGGGCCTTGTGCATGTTAGGCAAATGTTTTCCCACTGAACTGTGCTCCTAGGCCTAGGGACATTTTAATACTCACATTGCGGAAGTTAGGTGGTCTCCAGTCCCAAGGTTGCAGGGAGGCAGTTATCCATAAGTATGGGTACAGAGTTCCCTACTAGCTTCCCTCCTCTGCTGGTCTAGAAGACTTCCAACCCCATGCTGGGAGTAGCTTCAAGTTGAGGACCAGGCAATGCCTAGAGATTCCTCTTCTACCAAGGGGAAATCCTAGGGCTCTTAATATGCCTTCTTTAACTGTCTCAGAGCCCCAGATGTCCTCAGAAAAACAGGCCCCTGTTTAAATTACTACTTACTAGCTACAATAATAGATTAAACTTCTTAGGAACGCTGTCCAAATTACCAAACACAGAAACTGAATCTCTTGCCCTCCCAATTACATTTTTCACTTTACAGGGATTTTGTAAATCCTCATTCTTTACGCATTTATATTATAGAATGTTTGTGATGTAAATATTCTATTTTTTTAGTCTGGTGTATTTGTTGATTGCTAATAGAGTAAACTATTTGATTGTATCGGCTTTAATAGTATTTTTCTATGAGCTCCAGTCTGATATCTTTTGTAAACCCTTCACTCCAGCATCATGCACCATGAAAAGTTGCCAGGCAGAGGTGTATTGCTTAAATACCTTATTGTAACTGTAAACGAGACTTTCACGTGCTAAGTCAGTTAAGAGACTATTCATTATGTGTCTTCTTTAGCAAAATGACAAGACCACTGACTGGTACCCTGAATTTATTGAGGCAATTATTTTTAAAGAAATTTTGCTTGCACAATTCTAGATATAAAGTAAAACCATAGTAGCTATAAAAGCACACACTGGTAATCCTAGCACTTAGGGGGCTCAGGCAGGAAGGCCAAAAGTTCAAGCTTGGTCTGAGTGATAGAAGGAGACAATGACTTTTGTAAAATGAGAGAAAATGAACAGAAATCATGATAAGATAGTGACATCGTCACGTGTTTTAAAATGTTTCACATATTCTTTTTTTTTTTTTTTTTTACTTTTTCAAGACAGGGTTTCTCTGTGTAGTTTTGGTGCCTGTCCTGGATCTCGCTCTGTAGACCAGGCTGGCTTCAAACTGGTCTCTGCCTCCAAGTGCTGGGATTAAAGGCGTGTGCCGCCACCACCCAACATTTCATGTATTCTTAAAAAGTCACTCTGGAAAAGAACTATCTATTAGGTTATTGCTGTGTGACACTATGCTTGGGGAGATGTAAACAAGCATTTCACCCTTGACAGGAAACTGGTGACAGACCTATTGGTGAAATTATTAAGGCCACTCCACGTAGTTAAAAGGGAGGTTTATTTTGTGGGGTAACATACAAATGAAGGGATAGGTTGCAGGGTCTGGGAAAGGTATAGTGCAGCCCGGCGGTGTTCTCTGGAGAACTCTGATCGGTCTCCCTCCAGCGTCCAGGGTCCTGGAACCAAGAGAATCCTCTCCTCTGGATCCTGGGTCTTCAGCGTCCTCCCTCAGCCCCGCCTTGTAGGCGTGACCATTACCGAAGCCTCAATGGGGGTTGGAAGTTCCAGGCCAAGGCTGGGATGGCTGGCTGCCCACTACACAGACCAAGTATGGATGTTACCAAAGTCTAACTTGGTGAAACCAGTGAATTTTATTTGTTTTACTTACAGGAATATGGGTGAGGTTTTTTTGTTTGTTTGTTTGTTTGTTTGTTTGTTTGTTTTGTTTTGTTTTGTTTTTACAGGAGCAGAAATGACTCCAAGCCAGCTACATTACCAAAGCCCAACGCAGCATGGGCGACATCTCACCAAGCTGGAAACCTAGAGCTTATTGTACAACTTGCAGGCAGCACTGTGGGTTAGACGGTGTTCTTTCCAGGTGGTTCATTTGGTCTGAGCCTCCTCGCAGTAGCTCACCTTGCCTGAAAGTCTTCTGGGCAGCTCAGATGGTCTCAGCTTCTCCCATGCAGCTAGGCTTATCTTCCAGTGTCTATGGGCAGTCTTTACTGCTTATAGCACCTTGAAGAGGGAGGGACCTAGTGAATCTGATCGGTTTCAGGGACTTCCTGAAGCTACTTTAAGGTGTTTACTTCCTGTCTCAATGAACATCTGTGCAATATGGAATGTTTCACCTCTCCTTAGAAAAGTCCTGTTGCTTCACTTCCCTGTAGACATTCTGTTTTAAAATACCCCATTGTTTTACCTCCCCTTTAACATTGCACATATTAAGTTTTTCTCCAGGATGAAAGGTTTTAACCTCAAGGACACTACTGCATAAGAACCGTGTGTAAATTGATCTCCTGACAAAAACTAGATTTTTTTTTGTTACATTGAAAGTGAAGTTCCTTCATAAGTGAATTTAAAAAAAAAAATCAGTTCCATTTTCCCTCTTTTCATGGTTCATGTCTCACTGAAATAATTTGGAACTGATGAGTGATAAAATTGAATAAATAACGCTTGTCTCCTGCATTAAAACCTAATGTCTCCATGGGATCTGAGGTCACACTGAGAAGCACAAGTTGATATTGAAGTTTCTTCTGTTCATATAACATCTTTGAGTCTTTTTTTGTATATTGTCCCTTGTCAAAGCACTTGTAAGGGTCCAGGAAAATGCTGAAGGAAGACCCCAGATTCAAATAGAATGCAAGAGCAAAGAGCATTTATTTACCAGCATATGTGGGGAGTTGTTCACCTATACAACATGGCGATGGCCCTGAGAGAAGTGTGCAGGGTACTTTTAAGCACAGCTAGAGGGAATTTAGGGATGGCTAGGTCATCTTAAACATAATTGGTTAAGCAAGCAGCAGTTACATTAGTATATTTTTAATTGGCCAAAGTTTTATCTTTGGACATACTTGGGTAAATTCAAGGGAGTTGCAGGAACTGTCCTTGAGACATTGAACGGTTGACCCAGGCCTTATCTGTGCTCTCTCCCTCATTTCCTGAATGTCATTTGTTGATAAATGGCCCTTTGTTGGAAGAGACACTTGTTTGCCCCACTCAGAGAACTGAAACCTAAATTTAGTTGTAAAAGCAGCAAAATTTAAACCCTTCACATTAGAATTGTTCGGAGCTACAGTATGTGTGGGTCTTCTCTTCCAGACCCTCAATGGTGCCTATATCATGGGATGGACCCCTCTAAGGCCTACACGGGGGCATTGTTTAAAATAGAACAGGGAATCAAAATTTTCAGGGTTAGGCTTTATTTTGTAATTAAGCTTTGAGTTACGTTCCTGCCATCTAAGCTAAAATGGTGATTGGTTATTTTTTATCTCTGAGGAGACAATATTTTTCCTGGGAAAGAAATCCCATTGGAAGTATTTACTTATCTCCCTTTTCAAATGTAGCTATAACTCACTGTTTCTTTAAAGTCTACAGCCTCTCTGTTTATGATTTTGTGTTCTATAAAGTCATAAGCTTTTAAAGAATACACAGAAGCCATGTATTTCTACACACACACACACACACACACACACACACACAAACACACACACACACACACACATTATATATATACATATATCCTATGGTAATAAAAAATGTATGAATTTGAGTACAGATGTTGGCAGAATCTCAATACATTGGATTTATTTTATGGCATCTACTATCTCATACTGATTACCTAAATTACTTTCAATCTCCATTTTGACCTTCTGATAGCTCTCTTAAGGCCTGAACATCAAAGATGTTTGGACTTAAATATTGTTGGGGAATTCTCATATTTAAAAAGTTCTTTGACTGGTTCAATATTTACACACTATGGACAAATAAATCTATTTCATATGCTGTAGAGATGCAAAATGTTGATGTAGGCAAGAAGCAGAAAGCTGCCCATGCATTTAAGGCAGGGAAGAGGGGTTGATCCCTTAGAGGAAGGAATGTGGGGGGGAGAAGGGATTGATTTCATTGGCTTTGTTTTCTGCTTTTTATTTTTTTAATCCCTTTTCATGATAGGAAACAACAATGGGGAATATTTCAAGGAACAAAGACAGGTTTCTTAGTCCTAACACATAGCTTCCATAGATAATCAAAGTCGCTTGTATGGCTCTAAACAGGGGCTACAGATCCTTTGTTCTTAATCCTTACCTTCTACAGTCTCTTGGTTTAGCTCTGCACAAACTATGCTTTTTGGCTACAGTGCCCAAAGCAAGAGTAATGTCAATGCCCTACCTGGGCGTGTGTGCTGGGGTACCTCTGACTGCTTCACCAACCCTTCTACTGTATCTTAAAGAGTGCCTTGCCAGGATTCTAGGCTACATCTTGAGACCCATCCCTCAAGAAGCTGGGTATTTTGCCTTTTTTAAAAAAAATTGCCTTTCCAACCTCCAGAGCTCATGGTGTTGCTTACCTGGTCTTCCAGCAGCAGCTACTCCATCACTTCTTAAGCATTTGACTTTCAGCGTCAAAAGAAATAAATTAAAACAGGAGAAAGGCTGAGAGCAGGGTCACGGTAACCTGCTGTGAGTCAGTGAACATGTCCAGATAATCCACAACCAAATAATTCGTTATTCCATGCATTGAACGCTATGCTTCCTCTTCTTTTTTTTTTTTAAATTAATTATTGGAGTGTATGCATGATGTTATGTGCTCATGTACATCCCACAGTGCGTGTGCGGAGCTCAGAGGACAACTTTGTGGAGTCAGTTCTTCTCTCCTTCCCTCTTCATGTGGGTTATGGGGAATGGACTCAGGCCATGTGCAGTATGCACTTTGGCCCAACGACCCACATTACTCTCTTGCTCACTCACTTTTTAAAAATTCTGTTTAGTTTCCTCTTAATTGTATTTTATTGTATATTTCTTGATGAATATGCTGGCTAGTCTCATGTCAACTAGACACACAAATGAGTTATCTGAAAGGAGGAAACCTCAACGGAGAAAATGTTTCCATAAGATTCAGCAATAAGGCATTTTCTTAATTAGTGATTGATGAGGGAAGGTCCAGCCCATGGTGGGTGGTTCCTTCCCTGGGCTGGTGGTCCTGGGTTCTATAAGAAAGCAGGTTAGGCAAGCCAGGAGAGCAAGCCAGTAAGCAGCACCGTCCATGGCCTCTGTGTTAGCTCCTAGCCCCAGGTTTCTGCCCTGTTTGAGTTCTCCTGACTTCTTTCAATGATGAACAGTGATACGGATACCGAAGTGTAAACCAAATAAACCCTTTCCTCTCCAACTTGCTCTTGGTTGTGGTGTTTCACTGTAGCAATAGAAACCCTAACTAGGGCAGTAAATTAATAAAAATGCTATAGATTCTCAAAGCAGATCATTTAACCTCAGCAACTGTGCACATTGCTCATGTTTTCTCTTCTACTCCGTCGTTGCCTTGGTCCCATGGCATCCCACACTGCATTTGCTTCTTAACGCTTGTGACTGAATGCTTGTCACCCGTGCTTTGTGTAAAGACAATTTTTATTGCCCGTGGATGATGAACTACTTCAGAATAAGGGGAAGGATGGCTGGTCTCTTGGTGGACTCATCCCAGGACTGCTTTGTGGTATGTGACTTCTCATGCTACAAAGAATCACAGACTAGCAGAGGGGTATTGCATCAAAGTAGGATCCCGGGGCCAGGAGAAGCTTCTAAATACTGGCCAGCCCAAGGAACCCCATCATCAATGCTGTCTTGCTCCTTTGGAGGCTGCTGTGACAGTGTGAAGAGAGCTACAGAGAAGCTCTGTTTGTGTTGGTCTCGTCCAGCAAGGGGGCTAGGGCATCTGCTGTACACCGAGACACTGGACCTTGGAGCCCAACACAGTATCACAGGCTGATGCTTACTCTTTTTCAGGTGTCTCTTTATCCAAAGGAACACTTGGAGACCCTCTGGGTCTCTTCTAAACACCCCCAACAAACCATTGGGGTATAAACACACTTTTAAAGAAAATATTTGTTTATTTTATTGAGAGAAGACCTTACTATGGAGCCTTGGCTGGCCTAGAACTTGCTATGTAGACTAGGCTGGCCTTGAGTTCACAGAGATCTGCCTGCCTCTGCTACTCGAGTCCTGCGATTAAAGGTGTGCACCACACCATGCCCAGATTTATTATTTTTAATTATGTGTGCATCTGTGTGCAGGTATGCACATGTGTGTGAAGGTGACCACAGAGGTCAGAAGTGTCTGATCTCCTGGGGCTTGAGTTACAAGTGGTTGGGAGCCACCTGGCATGTGTGCTGGGAACCCAACTTGGGTACTCTGTTAAAGTGGTCCATCTTCTTAACTTCTGAGCCATCTACTCAGCCCTCTAAACATATCCTTTGAAACAGCTAAATTCTTAATCCTTTTATTTGTGGAATGGGGTGCTTACTTAATATGCGCTCAAGTCCCTAGGTTCAATTCCTATTTTTTTTTTTTAAAAAAAGGAAGAAAAGAATAAAGAAAGAAAAAAATAGTTTAGAAACATTTGAATAGTATGTTTGATTAACACACACTTTTTTTTCTTTTTAAGTTACTCTTTTTTATTTGGCTGGAGCTGAGGACTGAACCCAGGGCCTTGTGCTTGCGAGCGCTCTACCACTGAGCTAAATCCCCAACCCCTTAAGTTACTCTTGAGAGCTCCTTTTGTAGCCAATAGTGTTCTCAGTCCATTATTGGTTGGCACTCATGGCAATAACCATGCCTGGCCTGAGCAGCGCTGGGGACTCCAGGCTTCCACTTGGCTTCTCTGTGACATTTCTGTCCCTCTGTCAGCCTCCTAGAGTCATGGATGTGTCCCCGAAGATCCAGCTGGCCATGCCTTCCTCCACATGGGTTTCAGTCTGTGTCTTTGTTCTGTAGTCAGCGAGGAAGATCTGTGAGAAGCATTGCCACATGCTGTAATAGAACTGCTTTAAAAGCAGAAAAAGTATTTTTTTTCTTTTTATAAATGCACCCACTTTTCATTTCCCCCCCTAAGACATTTGGAAATCTTTCTCAGCCTTCAGTCTAGAGATAGATTGTTTCCATTGTGACCTTATTTTTAAGGACACTTCTCAGAGTCTGAAACATGGAAGAAATAAAACGAACATTTGTCCCTCTGGGATGTGAAATTTGGGAATGTGGAGATCTCTCTCTCTCTCTCTCTCTCTCTCTCTCTCTCTCTCTCTCTCTCTCCCTACATATTATGTAGAATAGTGACATAGGAATTTAATAGATGGTTTTAATGGTGCCCTTGTATCCCAAACCTTTCCAAGTATTTGGTAAATAAATGAGAAAAGCTAACTAATTACCACTTGTTAAGTTACCAACACTATATTTACCATTCAGCTCTCTTTAAAGCATTTTCCTATTTATTCAGAATGTACGTACCTCCTGTATTTAAAGTTGTCGAGTGGTGTTTTGTGTTACTTGGTTTGGCCCAGAAATAAAATAGGTTGCAAGTTGTGCCAAAGCCTGCTCAGGAATCCTAACAGAGTCCCTGTGGCCATTTGTTTCACACTGCAGCTGACACACAGTGATTAATTGCATAAATACTCATTATTTTTATATCCGTCTCCACAGATGTTTCTCTCTTGGTCCAAAACCAAACTAGACAGCAGAAAATGAAGAAAACTGTTGACAGTTAGCTGTATTCTGGATAGAATGCAATTATTGCCATCAGCGGGCAGCTAATTTACTAATGCTGGGAAGTTTTACAAGTCAGCTGAATACTCGGAGGCACTAGGCGAGACTTATGGAGCAAACGGAGGCACTGGGCGAGACTTATGGAGCAAACTGCTTGCTGATCGCCTGAGATGCAGGTCGGCATGCTAGCCCAGAGGCTGATCAGAATCCATAGGGAAAACATCATTTCCAAATTCCACTTAATGACAATAAAATTAATGGCAGGCACAACTGGAACTTGGTATGAACAAACCCCCGGCTTCCAACATGACACTCTTCAACAGAAATATAAGATGAACCACATAGGGTGATTTCTGATTTTCTGGGAACCACACTATGAAAGATAAAAAGAAGCAGATGGGATTGGTGTTAATAGTATCTTTTACTAAACTGACTACAGTCACCATATTATCATTTCAGTGTGTAATCATTATAAAAAATCTGTGATATCGTCTACATTCTGTCCTTGCATGTGCCCTAGTATTCCCAGCATGCCCTTCGAATGAACTAGCCACATTTTGGAGATCAGAAGCCACAAGTGCCTAGTACCTACCATGTTGGGTCTCTCAAGTCCATTTAACCTTGGGAAAAAAATAAAGAATAAGAATGTGACACTCAATATAGGACATTATAGCAGCAGACTGCATTTTACACAGTGCCATTAAAGTGGATGTTTGATAACATACTGTACACAATGCCATTAAAGTAGATTTTTGATAGCACACTAAAGGAGAATGAAAAAAAATTTTTGTTTTTTTTTTTTTTGATTTTTCGAGAAAGGGTTTCTCCATATAGTTTTGGTGCCTGTCGTGGATCTCGCTCTGTAAACCAGGCTGGCCTTGAACTCACAGAGATCCACCTGGCTCTGCCTCCCAAGTGTTGGGATTTAAAGGCATGTGCCACCACCACCCGGCGAGAATGAAAATTTTTAAATAACATGCTTAAAGTTTTAAAAATTATATATGTGAAAGTGTTCTGCCTGCCTCTTCATCTGTGTACCACATGTACACCTGGTGTCCTGGAGGCCAGAAAAGGGCATCGGATAAACTGGCATTAAAGTTGCTCAGGGCTCTGAGCCAGGGTGCTAGGAATCCAATGCAGGTTCTCTGAATGACCAGTCAGTGCTCTTAACTGCTGAGCCATCTCCCCAGCCTCACTTTGTTTTTGATGCTGGCTTTCAGATAGCCCAGGTTAGCCTTGAACTCACTTTGTAGCCAAAGGTGACCTTAAACTCCCATCTTCCTGCCTCTACTTTCCAAGTGTTGGCACCCCACTTGGATGTGTAACACCACACTTGGCTTATAACAACACACTTTCTTTGTAGAATCATTCAGACTGAAGAGTCTAAAACAAAAGCATGTTTGGAAAAATGTAACTTGAGTTTATTCACCTCTGGGAGGAGGAAAAGGTTTAACTACATTTTAAACCACCCTTTATCTCCCCTTTTCAAAAGCAGTCTCAGTTGTCTCTTGGTATCTAATGTGGACATATTTATCTTCTCATTTCTGTCCCAGCCATCACCTTAGACTCCAGCATTCCAGCTGAGTCTCTAAAGGTTGCAGAGACCACTCCACAGCAATCAGTGAGGCTTAGGAAGATCTAGTGTGTCTTAATTCAACTGGAGTTCATGTGTTGATTAATTGATGGTGATTCCCTTGGGGCCACTATCCTATAGTGTCCTTTCCTGTTTCCTGGGGCAGGAGTGATGTCTTCAGTCTTCTCTCTTTCTTCCTCTTCCCTTGCCTCTGCTCTTGTGAGAGCACATCCCACATTGTCTTTATGAAAGACACCTCAATGGCAGTTCTGTGAGCATCAGATGTACTCATCCCCAAGTCCCCTTTGCCCAGTGTTCACTGCTAGGGAATGAGCCTTGGGTACAAGAGAAGCAGGTCTACACTAGGATAAACAGCCTCTTTCCTCTGGCCATCTCTGTGTTTGAAAAGTTGCTTTGTCTTTAAAGATCAATGTGCTCATTCCTAAGGAGAGAGACCTGGATCAACCAATTTCTAAATTCCTCCTGGCTCTGACAATATAAAGGTCATTAATAGTACATCTAATAACAGATGAGTCATTCAAAGAGCAAGAATATTGAGATCTTAAAATTCTGATGCACTCTTCCAATAAGTAAATACACTCAATCTGGGACACAAACCCTAAACATTGCTATTGGTAGCTCAAATAGTAGCTGTGTAGATATTTCACTGTCATAATGGGTAAGGGGTGACATAATGCATATAGTAGTTTATAAATGTCAATTTAAGCAACAACAAATTTTTATTATCTTTCAATGGCGGCAAGCTGTTCCTGTAACTCAAATTTAGATTCCCTTTTATTTTTTTTAAAACAAATATGACATTTTCTTTTTGTTAAAAGATACTTTCTATGCATTTGAGATAATACAAAATGTGTGGTGTGTGGCATATACACAATTTGTGAGACAAAATAGACACCAGGAGTGACATTTAGCTTACAAACAGATCACTTCTGATACCATTGTATGGGCCCGAGTTCCCCTTCCTTCCCACAGCGGTCACCTTGCCAACACCATGGCATCTGGAAGTAACTGTGCCTTGGAATTTTATGTTATTGCTCACCAGCCTTTTTTTTTTTTAATTTTTATTTTAGCTGAGGATGGAACCCAGGGCCTTGTGCTTGCCAGTCACGTGTTCTACCACTGAGCTAAATCCCCAACCTTCGTTCACCAGCTTTTGAAGACAATGACTTTTTTTGTCATCCACCCAAAAATTCCCAATGAATCTATTGTTCCATGTGGCTTATTTTTGAGACATGGAGTCATGAATATGACTGACTTGGAAAACTTCCTGTTTTCCACTTGCTGGAATGTCTTTGGGATCCAATCAGGGTGTTAAGTTCAATGGAGCATTTCTTTATTTTTCTAGGGCTTGGTAATCTAATGTGACAGGGAGCCTGGCTGGATATGGCTGCTCTCCCGTCCACCACTGTCTGACTTAGGTCTGGTTTTGGCCGTTAGGACATGCTATTTTGGTTCCTATGCAGGAGCTTTTGCCAAAGACTTTTGCTTATCGTGGAACTGCAGGCTTAGAGATTGTGCAAATATGCAACTTTGTGCAAATATGCAACTTTGCAAGACAGAGCTCAATTGTTTTTGTACGTGATTGTAGATATTTGGCTCCCTGAGCAACACTTACCATTGGATCTCTTTCACACTCAAAACTACTGGAAATAAATTGATGTTTTCTTGGTCCTGATTTTCATTATAACTACTTATGAATTGATCATATCTTCATATATTTGTAAATGGCTCACATTTACTTCTCTGTAAAATTCCTGTTCATGTTTTTGACCCTTTTTTCTGGAGATTTTTTTTTCTTATTTGCATGAATCATAAATATCTATATCTTTTATTTGTATTTCATTGCTTTATAAATTATATCTACTGTAAGTATTGTCTTTCGGTCTGTGCCTTCCCTTTTAAATTTCTTTCTGCTTGTGTTTTGACAGACAGTTGTCATTTTAATACAGCTATTATTATCAGCCATCTCTCTTTTGATTAGATGCCTTTAGGAAATCTTTTCCTAAAAAGATTTTTTTTAAATCACTTTGAAGTGATAAAAATATTCCTCCATTTCCTTTAATTTTTAAAGAGAGTTTTGCCTTTAACATTGAAGTCTTTAAACTATGGAGGATTTTTTTTTTTTCATTTGTGGACAAAATAATGCTGTATACCTTTGTAAAATAGCCCTTCTCTTCCCCAGGGACCTGTGGTGTGTTTTGTTGCTTCTCTGGTTCTGTGTCTGAAAGTATGTTGTACTCCATGGCTCTAGCCACCTACCTCTGCAACAACAGCAACATTCTTTGATTGCACAGCTGTGAAACATCTGGATACCGACCCGTGACTCCCTTTTTCTTTTTCAGAGGAGCCTCATGCTTGAATTTTAAATTGTTTTATTAGGGTGTGTGTGTGTGTGTGTGTGTGTGTGTGTGTGTAGGCACAAGCATGAAGTCCAGAAGACAAGTCTCAGGAACTGGCTCTTTCCTGACACTTTGTAGGATCCAGGGGTTGAGGTGAGATCATCTGTCTGTACATGGGTTCCTCCACCAACTAAACATCTCATAGGCCCACTCCTGGGTTTTTTATATCTTTTTTTTTTCCATGAGTTTTAGAATTTGATCAAGTTACTAGTTGTTTTTGCTTTTGATAGTTACCTTTATTTAAAAAGAAAAAGATTTATTTTCTGTTTATTTATGTGTCTATGTGCACATATATGTACTTGCATGCAAGTACCCATAGAAGACAAAAGGGGACATCAGATCCTCTGGGGCTGGATTTACAGGCAGTTGGTAGTTAACTGACATGGGTTTGGGAAACCAAACTCAGGTCATCTGAAAGAGCAGTAAGTGTTTTTAACTGCTGGGTCATCTCCTCAGCTCTGGATAGTTTATATAGTAATAGAAATGCGGTTGAATCTATAATTCTTCTTAGAAAAAAATGACTTCTTACAAGTTGAATCTTTCTAACTGTAAATGGTCAATCCACACATTCAGTTATCACTGTAGTTTTCTTCATGCACATGTCGTGTGTCATTTCTTAGATTTATTCCTAATTATATTAAAAGTACCTTATTATTATTTTTTGAAATAGTAAAAATATTTTCTAGCTGAGTGAAATGGCACATTTCTCAACATTTAAGAGGCAGAAGTAGAAGGTTTTAAGAGTTGAAAGCCAGCCTGGGCTACATAGTAAAACTCTCTCAAAACAAAATACACACACACACACACACACACACACACACACACACATATATATTTGTTTGTTAGTGCATGATGATTATTGATTTGTTAGCAGTTTGGAAAAATCTCCCCTCAGTCATAGGGTACATCCTTTTTTGTTTTTCTTAATCTCATAACCTAGGGTTGACAATTCTTTTCTATCTCTAGGTTTTATAACTTATATTTTTCTTTTTAATTTTATTATTATTATTAGTGTGTGTGTGTGTGTGTGTGTGTGTTAGTACGACTCATGGGGCTTGGTTCTCTCCTTCTGCTATGCGGATTCTGGGATTGAACTCAGACTGTTAAACTTGCTGGCAGGTGCCTTTACCCCTGAGCCTTCTTACTGGTGCCTGTTTCTCTTTTTTTTGATTCAGCAGACAGCTGTAAAAGAATATAATATAGCATATTTGATACGTCTCTGATTTTAAGGAGAATCCTTTTTAAAATTTCACCATTCAAAAATGATGATGGCTTTTTTTTTGTTCAATAACTATAGTTATTTTTTTAATTTATTGTTTTACGCTGATGAATGTTTTCCCTTAAACCATAAATAGATATCTATGAGGTACTCTTGAACATTATTTGAAATGATCGTGTTTTTCATCTCAAACTGGCTCAGGCACTATATAATGTTTATGTATCTTTGGACAGGCCACGTAAATGATGGAGCTTTTAATACACTACATTTCTCTTTTGTGTCTCAAACCTTTCCATAATAGTGGCTCCCAGATTGGGATTTCAGCATGATAACGTGTGAAATGTTAGGAGAAATCAATCACATTTCTCTTTAATTCCATAGTTCCTTTCCAATGTCAAATGATTGCTGTATTTCAGTGATAAGCCTGTTAGTTTTCCTAGTTCCTAGTATTTCAACCTCTTCCGGGAGTGTGATCTGAATTCCCCTTACACTGTTCTTTCATTTGAGGGTAATATCAGAGAGGCACTGTAAAATGGCTGGAGGCTTTCTCTTTTTTTCTTAATTCTCTGGCAAATTTTGCATAAATTTAGAGCACCCAGCCTCAAATGTCAAGTAGAATTTAGCTCTAAAACCCCTAATATTTCTTTGTGGAAAGATTTCTATCTTCTAATGGAATTTATGTAATACTGGAGAGATTTCATTTTAAGCTGTTGTGATGAATTATATTTTTATGGGAATTCTCATGATCTATGTCTGGCTAGCCATCCTGAGCCCACAGGCAGCAGGATGGACATGAAGTTTCCCTAGCATTTGTAATGTTTGGATGCCAGAGCACTCTGGCCCCTTAATGCTGTCTTCCTCACTTACAGACAACATCTGTTTGCATCCTGGAAGCTAGACTGCCGGGTAACTTTCATCCAGATATAGTCAGCTGAGTTCCTCAAAATGAATTGTTATAGGGAGGTTTCCCTCTTGCTCTCTCAAAGCTGTTTGTCTTAGTATTTTTTAACAAGGGTGTGTGAGATGTTCTGTAGCTACTCCTGACCTACCCACTGGATAATGAACAAGACTGACCCATTGATGAGTCGTTGTCACAGAAACCAGTTGTTAGTTGACCTTGGCAACTATTAAAAAAAAGCACTTTGAAAAAAAAAAGGAGCTGGGTGGACTTCTCAGTGGGTAAAGTGTTTATTGAAGAACCATGGAGCTGAGTTCAGTCTTCAGCAAGCATGTGGATGTGGTGTCATCTAAGTCCATTGATTGGCATGTAAAGACTGGAGGCTCCCTGGGACTCCCAGTCAGCCAATCTAGTCAATGGGTAGCTGCAGGTTCCGTGAAAGCCCTGTCTAAAAAAAAAAAAAAAAAAAATTAAGGACAATGATCAAGGAAGATATCTAATGTCAACCTCTGATCTCCACACTCATGTCCAAACATGTGTACCCCTACACACACACACACACACACACACACACACACACACACACACACACGTGCACACACACACACCTGCACAAAAGAGAAAAATGACAAAATCTTTATTAAAACCTTTTCCTGTCCTCTAAGAATTAAATGCAGAGGAATAACACTGTGGTATGTTGTGAATTTTCTGGATAGTCTGAATCCACATAACCAGATAAGTAGGATTAACGTAATGCTTTTAACCTTGTCAAGACCACAGGAGGCTGGAACGATGGCTCAGAAGCTAACAGCACTTGCTGCTACTGCCAAGAACCTGGGTTCAGTTTCAGCACCCAGATCGATCAGCTCACAACTGCCAGCACAACACCTCACACACCCAGACCAATAGACAGGCACACATAAACAAAAACAAATACTTTTTTAAAAAAAGCAGAGACTACAATTCCACTGTAAGTAACTATCTAATTTGCTTTCATGAATGACTATCCCTTGGTTAACCATGTTCAAGGCCAAGTGAAATTGCACATGGCAATAGACACCTTAGGGATACATCATAAAGAGTGCAATAACAACTTCTCAGAAAGCTGGGTTTCCGTAAAGTATTCAATTGCCTTGAAACATGAGATTAACTGATACTTTAAAATATTTAGCAGGAAGAATCTGTTTGTTTAGATCCAGACGTGAATGAACATATTCACTGGTTCCAGCGAGAGTATGTGAAAACAGACAAGGAATGGAGAGAAATTAACAAGTGGATGAGTCAGACTTTGGAAATCAGAAGAAAGATGATTGGCTGCCTAACACCTCTCAAGGACATTCTTAAAGTATTTCCTTTCCTGAAGTGCCCTTACCAGGTAAGCTACTCACTTAGAACAGTCTCTGTTCTTGGTGTCACATTCTTTTTTCTCCCTCTAGCCTCTGGAGTAGTGACCAGACAGCCTGGCAAGACAGTGGGTGTGAGTCTCCATAGGGTGTGAGCAGGACAGTTGAGCCAATCAGGAAGTCACTTCAAGACAACCAGCACAGCTGTCTTTAGGACCAGAGCTCCCAGTAGAGCACACTATAGGGGTGGGGCGGAGGTGTCAGTACTGTAGGGTATTTTGGTCATGTGAATAATTCCGTTTTGCATGCATTTAGACAGTTAAGTCATTTATGCTTAGAACTCTTCCCAAGTAACATTTTTCTGTCTTTTATAATATCAAATCATTTCATGAAGCATCTTAGGGTTTCTATTTCTATAATAAAATACCATAACCAAAAGCCAATTTGGGAAGAAAGGGTTTATTTGGCTTACCCTTTCACAACACAGTCTTTCACCAGGATTATGGAACCTTGAGGCAGGAACTAAAGCGTAAGCCATGGAGGCACACTGCTTATCAGCTTGCTCACCATGGCTTGCACAGCATGGCTTGCTCAGTTTGCTTTCTGAGCCAGGATCACCTGCCCAAGGTGTGGCACTGCTGTGAACTGGGCCCTCCCACACAAAGTGTCAATCAAGGCAATGCCCTGCACAGGCTTGCCTGTGTGCCAATCTGACAGGAATGATCTCCATTGAGTTTCCCTCTTCTCAGATGAGTCCAGGTTTGGATCAAGTTGAGAAAAATCAACCAGGGTATGAAGTGATCTTCCTGCTCCATGGTCCTGTAACTACTCAGAGCTGATTTGCTGGGCATGTAGGTGCTGAGGAAGAGAAGTGGCTTTTGTGAGGAGGGGCCCTGGCAGTCAACTGATGCTTCACCACCTCATAAACACTAGGATCCTCTCCTTCAAAACTCTTTCAACAGATTTTTTTTTTTTTTTTTTTTTTTTTGAGACAGGGTTTCTCTGTGTAGCTTTGGAGCTTATCCTGGATCTCACTCTGTAGACCAGGCTGGCCTCGAACTCACAGAAATCTGCCTGCCTCTGCCTCCCGAGTGCTGGGATTAAAGGTGTGCATCACCACCATCCAGTTCTCAACAGAAAATTTAAAAATTAAAAATAAAATCACATTAGATTGTGTAAAACTTCAACTAGGATTCTGTCCCTGGGCTTTGTGATGAAAGTCAAGTGAGGCAGGGATTTTGGAGGGAGGAGTTAAAAATTAAACACCTGAAGTTTCTAGAGACCCTTTGAGGTGCTACGACTTTCTCCTTCCTAGGAAGCAACCGCAGCAACTCAGTTAAGTGAAAGTGGGTTTTGTGGTCTGCAACTGTTGTCCCGTCCATTCAGAAGTTGGGGCAGGGGGAGTTTAAGGCCAATTTGGGCAGCACAAGAGGCCTTGACTCAAAACCAAACCTAAGCAAACCAAACCCATAACTTCACTGAAACACCTAAGAACCAAGCACATAGAGCATGGAAAAAGTTTGTAAAGAATCTGCGTTTTGCTTTCGCTCTTGTGGAGCAGGCATATGGACCTGGGCCTTTACCACCAGCAGCATGGATAAAGCTGAGGAACCAAAATAGATGACATGATGAGGTAATTGCCTGCAGGCCTTAGTTCCAGGCTTTCTTGGACTGGGATCCTTGGTAGAGGAGGCACTTGCAGAGCTACAGTGAGATAACTGTACTGACAGGTGGGGGCGAGCATTACTTAGTGGTCCCACTCAGCCCAACAGGCAGAGCCTGGAGTTGGGGAATGATAGAGAACTGTTGTTTGCTAGACAGGATTCTGGAAGAAGTGGGAGACATGGGAAGAAGCTCACTGTTTGGGGTCTGGTCTCCCTAATGCCTTGAAAAGTGAGGCTGCTACATGACTGAGAAGCACTGAGAATTGGTTGGGCCTGGTGTGGTGAGTCCAAGTGCTCACACACTCATGTAGCATCCAGAAGTCCACACCTTATGAGTCAAAATCAGCCCTAGGCTTGGTTTTTCCCAGTCAAGGGCAAAACTCAGAACAAACTTGCCCAAACAAATGATAAAGTCTGGCAGGCCAGGAGGAACAACCAGTTCTTAATTGACTGACAGTCCAAAATCATGCACCCTGTAAAGGGAAACCAGTTGATGCAAACTCCCTGCTAGTGGGTTGCCAGGTAACACCCAGGCAGTGTTGCTCCAGTTGCTAGGTTTCTGGACTCATGAGTCCTGACTACGGAAGAGCTAGCACTATATATTGAATACCAGTTTGGAGTGTAGACAGCCCTGCCAAGCCTTATGCCCACCTAACTCATATGGCCATTTGACTGGTCCGGCCTGCGACCCACCCTTCCAAAGGCCACTCCAGTCTGTCAAGTCAGTTGCTCCAGGGTGATAGAAGCATAGTAGGGGCCAGTGAACCCGATGCATCATGGCTGTGGGAAATCTCAGCAGACACAGTGACTATAGAGGGGGAAGAAAAAGAAGGAAAGAAAAAGAAATAGAAATTTAGAGTTGAATAACACATTATTTGAAGTGAGTGCCTCACTGGGTAGGCTGAACAGCAGAGTGAAAACCAGAGCAAGGGCGGACTTGAAGACTGGACAACAGAAATTTTCCAATACACAAACAAAGGAAAAGTGATTTAAGTTGTGGAGAAGCGCTTTTCCACATGTCATCCATTGGGAATTTGGTGACTGTATCTGCCCTGAGGATAGTGGCAGGCATTACTACTGCTGAGTTAGAAGCAGAGAAAGAGAAAGGCCAGAGAAAACTCTGTGAACTACGCTAGATTTCAAAGTGCCAGTGTGGTCGTATCTATTTATGTACAGGTACATAAACAGTTATTTGTTTTTCTGTTTCTCTACCTTGCCACTAAAATGGCAGATGGGAGGTTCTCAGAGGATACTGGATTTGAAAATGGAAACTGCAGTGCGATTTTATTGGCTATCCTGAGGAGTCGGCATAGTTAAAGAGGAAAAAAAAAACAGGATATAAAAATCAAAATGAGGAAGATCACATAAACTGCTTTTGAAATATAATCCTTGGCTGTAAGGTCACTATCAAGGTTAAACAGACAGCTAGCTAAGTGTCCTTGCAGAAAGAAGTCTTTTGTGTGAATAAGATTGTGGTGGCCTTTGTGCACAGTTATGGTTGTGACAGAGGTTTTGGTGGTGGCCCTTTGATGAGGCTTATATTAATGTGAAATCCTCCTTGGTGACATGTTAGCTTCTCTTCTGCTAGTGTTTGAAATAAGTTACTCTATTTTGATTCTAACAACACTCACAGTATATAGAACACATCCCTCAACATTGTTCTATGCGCAAGCCTACAGCAATAACATTTCTGTAGGAAGAGGCACATTTTGGGGGTTGAAATTTTAGTTTCAAGAGGACTGGCAAAATCTAGAAAACATAAAATTATATAAATATTTTGAGGATCATATTTGTAACCCTTTGAGTGAAATTTATTAGTATGTTGTGTTACAAATAAGTAAATAAGTGTAGAAGAGTAAATCCTACCTCATGGTAAGTAGAGTGCCAACTAATATATTTAGAAAAGACAGAGAAACGAAATGCTACTTGGCAGTGAATTCAGTGATATTTGCAGCAATGGGTATTAAATCTGGTAGATAAAGTTATGTGAGCTGGCCAGGTGTTCTGGCACTCATCTATAATCCCTGCATCTGTGAGGCAGGAGGCAGGTTGGGCTACATCATGAGCTCCAAGTCATTCTGGGCTCCACAGGTGAAACCCCAGCAAAACCTCATGTCAAAAATCCATATAAAAGACAGTTATTCTCAATACATTGTCTCTTAAAATTCAACAGAGTTCAGACACTGAGAAGTGGAAAGCTGGTAGATTCCAACTTAATCAATTGATAAAAGTTAGTATCTTCAGTATCAGGACAAATTCCCATTTACTGCTCCTGATTCAGCGAGAAAGGCAAGTATTTATTACCCAAATGCATAAGCCCTGGGGAAACACCATACAAACAGGGAGGGAGGGTATATACATAGTGATGAACCACTTTTCAAAATGTCCAAGAAATCCAGAGGTTATTTCAGGAAAGAGACCTGGTTTGAGACATGGTGTTGACATCATGCAAGTGATCCTGGGTCTAGAAAGAATATGATTGAAATTACTGGCAAATCTGAACGAGACAGCAAACTAGATCCCCCAATTTTAATTAATTGTCTTTGTACTTAGGAATTGCACATAGGAAAATGAAGGGGCATCATGTCTACAGCTTATTGTCAAGTGGGTCTTCATGAAGGGCATCTGTAAGCTCTACTGGTTTAAACTTTACTATCAACTTGAAATTTCTCAAAATAAGGAAAAAACAAAAACAAACACAAAAGCAAAAAAAACAAAAACAAAAAAACAAAACAAAACAACAGAACAAAAAGCCCAAAACCCTAGGCTCTGAGCCCAGGGAAGTTTTGACCTTCTTAACAGTTGATTTCCTGCCTGCCTGGTGAAAACTCTTCTCTAAAGATCAGTGCTCCATTGAGACCTGCTTGACCAGAGCCACCGTGCCTTGATGAAGATGAGTTCCAGCTTTGAATGACATAACTTTCAGACCTAATCCTTGGTCCATTTATGATTTACCAAAGTATCTAAGGAACTGTGAGGTGCTGTGGGTAATGTTAAATGCTACAATTTTAGGGACAGTGGTGACTAAATTAATTCATACTGGTCTAGATGACTAGGGGTCTGATGGCTTCATTCTGTCAATGAAGGGGGAGGGGTGGTAGGGGTGGAATTCTCTGGGAGGACAAATTTAGAACATTCTGAGAAAGGTAGGGAAAAGGAGTCAAGATGCTTCCATCGGGTTTTCTTTAACCTGGAGGTCAACTCCTCCACATGTTTGTTATTTAACTCATCTTAGACTACAGTCTCTGAAACACCCCCTTAGGGTCCTAAGATTGGGTATTTTTCAAGAGTCCTGTCTGAAAATCCATTAGTGTTTCTGTTTTGCCTCTTGCTGGATGCTGCTGAAGCTTAACAAGGTCCTAGTTTGGTTTCTGTTGCTGTGACAACACAGACCCAAATCAACTTGGCTTATTTGGCTTATTTGGCTTATAGGTTACACAGTCCATCATCAGAAAAAGCCAAGGCAGGAAGCAGGAGGCAGGAAGCTGGAGGCAAGAACCTGGAGGCAAGAACCTGGAGACAGGAACCTGGAGACAGGAACCTGGTGGCAGGAACCTGGAGGCAGGAACCTAGAGGCAGGAACCTGGTGGCAGGAACCTGGAGACAGGAACCTGGAGGCAGGAACCTGGAGACAGGAACCTGGTAGCAGGAACCTGGAGGCAGGAACCTGGAGACAGGAACCTGGTGGCAGGAAGCTGGAGGCAAGAACCTGGAGGCAGGAACCTGGAGACAGGAACCTGATGGCAGGAACCTGGTGGCAGGAACCTGGAGACAGGAACCTGGTGGTAGGAACCTGGAGGCAGGAACTGAATCAAAAACCTTGGAGGAACATTACTTACTAGCTTGTTCTCCTGGCTTGCCTTTCTTACAAAGTCCAGGCAGATGCTACCTGGGCCCTCCTACATTAATAGCAGTTAAGAGGATGACCACAGACATCCCCACTATGCAATCTAATAGAGGCCATTTCTCAATTGAGAGTCTCTCTTCCATGCTATGTCTAGATTTATGTCAAGTTTATAAAGATGAACTGTAATGGTAGCAATGTGGTTTATATAAAGAAATGTATCTAGAATTCTACAGGTGTGACCCAAACAGCCAGTATCCATGTGTATTCACTTTTTGTGATCCTCGTTTAGTGGAATTTATATCTAAAATTTTAATTTATAATTGGCCTTATTTTCCATTCTAGTATGGGAAAACATCCAGTTCCTTAAACTAGAACAAGAGGAACAAAAGTTTCCCTAAGGTTTTTGTTGTTGTTGTTTTATTTTGTTTTTCAAGACAGGGTTTCTCTATGTAGTCCTAGCTGTCCTGGAAGTTGCTCTGTAGACAAGGCTGGTCTGGAACTCAGAGATCACTTACCCTGCTAAACACTGGGATTACAGGTGTGTGCTACCAAAGTTTTAATTCTATACCTGTTATTTGTTTTGCTATTTACTTCAGACTTTCATTCTTTTCCTCCTTGTCTGCATTCACTAAGACTAAGCTACTAAAAACTCAGGTATATGTTCTAAGTCTTTTGTGAAATCTTGATATAGTCTAAGTCTTTTGAGAAAGTTAATGAGATATCAACTTCCTTATATTATGAAAGCTAATAACCTTTACACATGGCCTGACTTATATATTTCTTCCTTCTATCAGATATTCCGAGAAGTCCAACTTCTTACAAGAACAAATATTTATAAGAAAACAAGGCTTTTTCTGGAATCCTACTCAGAAAATATTCTGACTACCTTTTCAGTGGTGGACAATCCAATCAATACTGTGCTGCAAGAGGAGATGGAACACTATACAGATGAAGGAGTGTTGAAGTGTTAGTAAACTCTGGGGTGGGGGTGGGGTTGGGGTGGGGGAAATGCTCAGCCATTTCTGCAACTACAGATATAAGTGTTTCATTGCAATAAATGAAATTCAATGAGACAGGAAAGAATTTTTCAAATGAGAGAGCGAAAAAGATTTTAAAAGCACACTCAAAATTATAAAGTTATATTATGGGCACTAGTACCCTTTAATTTTATAAGACACACTGCAAGGCCAAGCACATTGAATCATCCTGGCAAGTGGACACAGCACAGAACTTGGCCTCTGCTGGCCATGACCTACTAGAGGGTAAACTTGAAGTTTGGAAATTTTCGTTAGAAAATCTTGGTTAAAAATAGTCATGAAGGGTGGGGAGATGATCAGAGTATTCATTGTGCAATCATGAGGACTGGAGTTCTGGACCTCAGAACCCATGGAAAAGCCAGGCAGATGTTCTGGCCATCTGTAATCCCAGCACTCGGGAAGCAAATACAGGATTCTGAGGCAAACCAGTTTACTGGACTAGCTAACTGGACAGGATTCTGTGCAAGCTCCAGGTGTAGCAGGAGATCCTGCTTCAATAAATAGAGGAAGAAACATTGGGTATCCACACGCCCTTGCATGCACACCCACACATACATAAAGATGCGTACACACATGTACACAGCCCACACATATGCATACAAAAAAATGGTGGCCGGGTGGTGGTGGTGCACGCCTTTAATCCCAGCACTGGGGGGTGGGAGGGGCAGAGGCAGGCGGATCTCTGCCAGCCTAGTCTCCAAAGCAAGTTCCAGGAAAGGCGCAAAGCTACACAGAGAAACCCTGTCTCAAAAAACAAACAAACAAACAAACAAACAAACAAACAAAAAACCCAAAAACAAAAACACAAAACAAAACAAAACAAAACAAAACAAAATGGTGGTGAAATACTTGCTTAAGGAGATTTGCTCTTCACAATGGAAGGTAACAATAATTTAACAAAAAGCAAGCCCAACATCTTCATGACAGCTTTTCTTAAAATTTCCTAAAGTCCATTTCATTTACTCAGACACGCTTGCTCTGACAGATATGAAGGTGACTGCCACATGTTCACTCCTCCCAGATGCTTTTGGGGATGATCCCAGCCTTTTTGTTGTTGTGAATGAGAAGGTATGCAGTATGCTTATGGGCGTTCATTTTATACCTTCCTATAACTCATTTATAAGGTCAGTGGTCTGTTCAAGTCCTTGTATCATATTCACTGTTAGGCTATATTGTAACTAGCTCATTCACTGTAGTATTGTATGAAGTCCAGGCATGCTTTATCATTTAGCTGTTTTACATATCAGTGGGTGGTGACACCATTTGTCTTTTCTAAGTGCACATGTCCACCAAAGTTAAAAACCCTTTGCACATCAAGGCTGTGAGTTTTCTCTGTACCTGCACAAAGAGAAGCTCGCCCAGGTTGGTGCCTTGGTGGCTGCCTTTCATATATTTGGGATTGAGCGTCCGAGATGACTGTCCCAAACCTTTAACTTCCTGGAGACATTGATCTTTGATGTGCAGAGTCCCTGTTCCCCATCTTCGGGGGGGGGGGGGGGGGAAGAAATCCGATCTCAAGCTTCCATCACTTAAAAGTAACCGAATTAACCTCCAGGGCAGCTGAAGCTTCATAAACAATTGCAGGTTGATTTAGGGTTAGTTGCCTTAGAGGTGGGGATTGAAAAAGTCATGTTGTCTCAAGTGTCCATGAATTTTTGATGCCTCTGTCCTTTGCTTAGATACATAAGCTCTCTGTTAAGTTTGGTAATAAAATACTACTTAAAAGCTGAATTTGATCTGAGTTCATATGAATTCTACGGCCAAGGTTACACGTATGTCAGGAGTGTCAGTTTTTAAAAGTCATGGTGAGGTAAAATCCTCCCAATTAGGGTCTGACCCTGAATTTAACTCAGGGTGATGGCTTGAAAACTGATGAGTTGGACAACTGCAACCAGCCAGCTGCCTCTTCAGTCTCTTTACAGACTGGTTAGAATAGTGATTGGAAACATCTTGACCTTCAATATTTTTTAAGAAGTACATACTCCTCAGTTTCCTTACCCCAGATGGCAGCCTCCTGGTCTGCTATGTTTTGGTTTCCTTCCTTCATGATTGAGCACAGGATAGCTGCAGTCCTGAAGCATCCTCCTTCATAGGTGGTCTTTGTGGTGCGGGCATGTCCATCTTCCATGGTTCCTTCTCTACAGGCTCAGCCCATGTGCAATGGTCACAATGGAAAAGTGTTTGTTCATTCATAATAGTCAGACAACACTTCTGGGATCTCTGTTTTCTGAAGAATTCCACAGGAAAAACTGTAAAACAATAGTTTAAGTGTGCCTTGATAGCGACATCAAAATAGCATGTTATTTCCTAATTATGAGAGATGGAGGAGGTGGGGGTCGTTCTGGATATTGCAGAGATTTCAATGTGTTAATACTTGCAGCACAATTGGGTAAGCATTTTCTGGATTCTTTCATCAAACAAACTTCTAAAAAAATGCTGAAAATTTTTAATTTTTTTCCCTTTTCGCTAAAATATAGTAACTTCCTTACAAGTTTTTATTACTCATAAAATTACCCCTTCTAATCCATTGTTTAAAAACTCCACAACCCGCCTTAAATCTGGGTTTACTAATTTCTGAGGTACGTCTTTCCTTAGAGGGTCATAGACTCTGTGGGAAGCTGAGTGTCGCTGTCATGCTCAGGCTGGGCAGAATGACAGGGTAGGGCTATGGGACAGCTGGGCTCTAAACCTCACAAATGAAAGTGTTGGCATGGGCCGAGTCATGCCTATGTTACTATCTTTCTCAGGGTGTGTCTCTTTGAGCCTGGTTTGGTACTAACACCTGGGAAACATTCAACTTTGCTTGGCTCATACACACTGTTTTCTTTGGGATGAGAGCCCACTGAATGTAGATGTAAATGTGGTCTGTGGTAAACATGGGTGGGTCCACAGGTTTCATCTGCCCCTGCACAGTGCATTAAATCTTTCAGAACTGTACGGACCGTCCCTATGCATCCCACACATGCATCCTTCCCTTTTGCCTCATCCTAAGCCTGTTTCTACTCCAGGGATCCCTTACCATTAGTCCTTTTTCCCCTCTTAACGCCTAGACCACACTTCAGTGATGGGACAGTGAAAGACCACATGCTTGAAGTACAGTGAATCCTATGCCACTCAAGAACATTCAGTGTTCTGCTTTTCTTCCAACACAACAGCATACTGCTTAGGAGTGAAATCTTTCTTGTTTTGTTTTTCCAGACAGGGTTTCTCTGTGTAGCCCTGAGTGAAATCTTTAATAAGATTTAAAAATCTCCTTCATCACAGCATACACTTTAAATTAGAAAGAAAAAAAATATTCTCAATGCAGATGAAAACAACTTGGGCTAAAAATGTGGGTTTTGAAGCTTTTTGTTCTTAAATACTTATCCTACCATCTGAGTACATTGACAAAAATACTCGATCTTACAGTCACTAGATTCCTATGTTGTCACCCGGCCACACACACCGACTTTTTTTGTGGCATGTATGTGTACTTGTTCATGTGTCTATGTGTGGGCCAGTGGTCTATCTCCTGTATTCCTGTGTCTTCTTGTATGACTATTCTCCACACCGACTTCCTTTTTTTTAAAAAAACAACTAGGACTGTTTGTCTGCATGTAAGTCTGTGTGTCATGTATGTGCCTAATGCCTGTGGAGGCCAGAAGAGGGGATGGGATCCCCTGGACCTGGAGTTACAGACAGATGAGAACCAAGTACTCTTAACCATTCACTTATTTCTCTAGACTCACTAATGTAGTGGGTATTTGGTCCACCTATGGCCTCTTGGCTAGCTTAAGACCTGGGAAGCACGTAAGTGGGCCCTTCTCTCTTGCGCTCTGATGGTGGGAACCGAATCAGGAGGTGTCAAGCAGCGTGGGACCTGTTCTCAGCCTTCTAGGATTCTGTGACTGAATCTGCCTTATCCTACAGTAGTGAGTTCTTCCCCCCAGTATAATCCTGGAATAAATAGTCCTTTTATCAATAATCTGCGTATTTCTTGCATTACGCTACCTATGCTCTTTGGAGGCATGGCTTCTAACTAAACCTGGAGTTTATAAATTCAGCTACTCTCCCCGGCCAATGAGCTTCAGGTACCTGTTTCTCTGCCCCCACAGCACTGGGGAGATGTGTCTGGTCTCTACATGGGTTCAGGTCCTCACGCTGTGGTGACAAACGTGTTAGCAATGGAGGTTTCTCCCCAGTCTTAAGGTATCTTTAATGTTGTTGCTGTTTTGTAGTGGAGCAGATCAAGCCCAGAGTCTTGCAAATGCCAGGTAGGTGTTCTAATATCCATCCAAGCCTTACATAACTTCTTAGATATGATATTCCTGTTTTCCCCTACCTCTCCTATTTAATAACCTCCTTACAAATTATACATATATAAAAAGAATCTGTACTTAAGATTTTATTTTATTCGTATCACATGTAACAAGTGCAAGTTAATGTACAAATACTGAACACAACAAAAAAAGGCAAAAAAAGTAACAATAAAAAGCTTATTTAGCAAATTCATGCAAAGAAATGAATTGGACACTGCAGATGTCACGGACCCTGTTTTACCTTGAATCATGACAAATGCAAAGGACTGATAATAAACTCCTACTATGGCACATCAAAGGAAGTCCTACATCAGAAAACATTAGTTTATGGAGAGAGGTGCGACTTTCCCCAGAGTTCCGACAGCATGCTACTGAACTCTCTATTTTTAAAGCAGTCCTTGAACCAATGTCTAATCCTGGAATTAGAAAGTACATCAAAAGACCGACAAAATAATTTACCTTTCCCCTAGAAGTGCATGCTTACAAAAGAAACACTGCCAGCTATGACTTTATAAATAACCAAGGGCTTTCATTTAAAGTGCATCCAGATGCTTAAAAATCAAGGCAAAATATTTTATAGGAGAAGGAATCTTTCCACATTGGAGGTTCCCGAACAATGGCTTTGGGAACCGCTTCCTCGACTTGTGAGTATGGAGAATTTTTTGGTCTGCTGGTGTTACTCTCTCACACCAGGTCTGTGCAGGAAGATCCACGCTCTATTTCTCAGCTCACTCTGAGGAAATCTCCTGGGTCTGGAGGGCCTGGGAGACTGATGGGATCTCTTGAACGATTAGTGTTTCCATCAACGAGATGAGTCCTTTTCTATGAAGCACCAGTTACTTCCACATCCTTTACAGAGATGCACACAATAATTTCATAAATCAAGCTCCTGGTCAACATCCCCTGGAATGTAACCACACAATCCTCTGATGCTGACTGCTGTAAACACATGGGCACCATGATGTACAAAACTGAATCTGCTCAGATACACTACCTCATTCAAATCTAAGTAGGCTCATATATTTTATTTTTCAATTCCGTACTTTTATATACATTTTTTTTTGGTAATAACAGTAAAGATGCTGGTGAAAAGTAATTTGTTTAACAATTCATAACGCGTGCAAAAGTAAAAACATGGATTCAAAGGTCGTATTTACAGTTCTTCAGTCCCGACAAAAGATGACACATAGTTAGGCAATATCGTGACTCGCAAAGTTACACTTGGCTAATGCTGCAATTCCAAATATGGCACAGGGCGAACACGACCGACGCCAGTCCCAGGCTAAACTCAGCCAGGATTCAACGGATTTGGTTTAGGTTGAAATTCAGTTATATAAAAAGTTTCTGAAAGTATTGAAAAAAAGAGAGTGTACATGAAAGAGAACCCAACAATGTTTACAAAATGCTGAAAGTTCGTATTTTGCCCCCCCATCCATAAATAATGAAGCCCCGGCGTCCCCACCCTCCTCCCACCTCCAAAAGATTTCCAAAGATACGTTTAGCTCAGTGAGCAGAACTTAAGATGACTGCTGTTGCACAGTAGCTGGTGAGAAGCCCAGGCGTTGCCTACGAATGCATACGCAGTCTGGAGGGACGGATGGGGTCCCGAGTGCTGCTCTTGGAGTCCTGAAGACTTCTCACTCAGGAGCTAGAACCCCTCTTGTGCTTTGAATAAACATGATGAGCTTGAAAGCGGAAGCTGAAGGTACCAGAATGTCCCGTCTTCACAGTTCATTGTGGGAATTCTTCTCTGCAGCTTTAAACATCAGGATGGAATTGAAAATTTTGAGAGCTGGGCCCAGCTTAATGCTCATGATTTTAACAATGTCTGTTTGGGTCATAAGTAAGAATGCCTCTCCATCAATTTGCTGGAATAAAGGAAGGAAAAAAAACAAACAGACAAAGGAATACAGATTAACCAGATGCATTGTTGTGGGACTATCCAAAGCTATATGCTGTAATATTGGCTGACTTCTCAGCAATAATAAGAAGGCATATATACCAGAGTAATGAATACAACATTCCCGATCTATGGATCTTTCTTACCTAAAATCACACACCAACGAAGTAAAACTCAATTGTCTGAAACTTCAGTCCATAGGAAAGTAGAAAGTGGCTATACTCTCTTATAACTTAAAATGTGCATGTGCATGCCCACGCGCGTGCGCGCGTGCGCGCGTGTGTGTGTGTGTGTGTGTGTGTGTGTGTGTGTGTGTGTGTGTAGGAGGCCAGAGTTCGATTTTTAATGTCTTCCTCTACAGCTCTCCATCTTTTTCTTTGAGACAGGGTCTCTTACTGAACCTAGAGCTTACCATTCCAGCTCCACTGTCTAGCCAGTGAGTTCCAGGGATCCACCTGTCTGTTTCTCAATGCCAGAGTTACAGACATATGCCACCATGCCTGGCTTTCTATGTGAGTTGTGGGGATTCAAAGGTCTTTATGTTTCACCCAATGAGCCATCCCCCTCTCCCCAAACCTTCTTGTGTTTCTCTGAATTAGGTACTGAGTCAAGAAGAACATGTAGGATTTTTTAGTTACAGAAGATAATAATGCTTTTTGACTTAAAAGAATTCTGGCAAAGAACCAGTTACACATAAACACCCAACAGATTTAGTCTTCTACCGTGAGGAAAAGAAAGACAGTATTTTTGTCTGGTCTCCCTCATCAGAAAAGAAATAACTAACAGTATGGGTGGAAGGATGTGAGGCCAGTGTTAAACATCACAGACCATAGGCTGTTTCTTCTATTATTGGGGTAATTGTGTAAATCCTCTTCTTTCTGGGCCCCTTCTAAGATGAAAAGCTGAATTACAAAATAGGACACTTCGAAACTCAAAGCTACAACATGATGAAAATGATTATTTGGTTTAGTAGGGCAACAGATGTGAAAGATGTGTGTGTGTGTGTGTGTGTGTGAGTGTGTGTGTGTGTGAGTGTGTGTGTGTGTGAGTGTGTGTGTGTGTGTGTGAGTGTGTGAGTGTGTGTGAGTGTGTGTGAGTGTGTGAGTGTGTGTGTGTGTGTGTGAGTGTGTGTGTATGTGTGTGTGAGTGTGTGAGTGTGTGTGAGTGTGTGTGTGTGTGAGTGTGTGTGTGTGTGAGTGTGTGTGTGTGTGTGTGTGTGTGTGTGTGTGTGTGTGTGTATGTGTGTATGACTTTCGGCCTTTAAGAAATTGGATGGTCTTAAGACACATTAATTAATTTCTTCTTCAATTTCCCCATTTTGAACAACAACAGAAAAAGAAAGACATTTCTTTTTCCGTCTCTGAGTAATTAGAAGTGTTGACCACCGTGAATGGCTTGATGGGGCTTAAACCGTGTCTTCCGAAAATTCGTTTTTGTTTGCTTTGTTTCTGTTTTATGAGACAAGGTCTCTCTACATAGCCATGGCTGTCTTGGAACTCATCATATAGACGAGGCTGGCCTTGAACTCACAGAGATCCACCTGCCTCTGGAATGCTGGGGTTAAAGGTATGTACCACGATGCCTAGTTGCAAATTCTCTAAAAAAATTTTTCTTTAGTTCTATTTTCTGTGTATTGGTGTTTTGCCTGAATGTATGACTGTGCACTGCATGTGTGCATTGCCTGTTGGGGATAGAAGAAGGTGTCTGACCCCCCCCCACACACACACCCCAAACCCCCGGAATGGAATTATAGACGGTTGTGAGTCTCCATGTGGGTGCTGGGAATCAAACTCTCTGAAAGAGCAGTGGTGCTAAGCACTGAGCCATCTTCCCAGCCTCTCCTTTGCAAATTCTATGTTGGATCCCTAAACCCCAGTTGCTCAGAATGTGAACTTCTTTGGAAATAGTGTCACTGCAACCGTTAAGTAACAACTGCCTAATATAAGGCCACACAGGTCAGGTGAGCTCCTGGTCCAGGAGGACTAGTGTCCACCAGATAAAACCTCATTCAGCCAACAAAGAAAAATAAAATTATGAAATTTGCAGGAAAAATAGTTGGGTCTGGAAATGACTATATTAAGTCAAGTAGGCTCAAAGTGGAATACTGCATGCCCTCTCATATACAATCCTAGCTTCTGATTTGAAGAGGTATTAAGGAAGCAGGAGAGGAAGCGTGATGGACTATATGTGACATGAAAGCTGAATGAGGAATACTGAGGACAGAATGGGACAAGTGGGGGGCAGCCATGGGGGAAAACCCTGTGTGGGAAGGCATGGGCCAAAAACAGTGTATGTGAAAATACCATAAGGAAACCTATTACTTCGTACACTAACTTGAAATAAATAAATGTTCAAAAGATAATCTCAGGGTAGATGGTCATAAATTCCTGTTCTTACACATATTACTGAGACATAGGTAAGATCTAAGCCTACTCCTGGCTCAAATGGTAGTCTTTATTCTGAGTACCAAATGGAGTCAATGTTGATACTGTTAGGATGGTATCTGAAATTAATAATTTCTCATTAAAATAATGAGAAAAAACCCACCATATTAAAATATGGCTCATTTCTTCCTTTGGCTTACTTCTGTGCTATAAACTATATAAGGGCATGCTATTAAGTTTTGCGGGGAGTTTTCTAATGAGTCTAGTGCTCCTGTGCCCGATCATGAAATGCTCATACAGGCTTTCCTTCAGACCTCATCTTCCGCAAGACATGCTAATTCAAGTGGTTAATGCTGCTTGTAATGCGACTACACACCAGGTGTCGACTTTGATAGAACTCATCTCTCCATGACTGCCCGTTTAACACATTTCCCCACTGGTGCATCTCTGTGCTCTGATCCCGTTAAGAAACTATAGTGGAACACTTACTTCGTCCTTAAACACCTTTCCATGTTCTTCACACCCAGGCAAGCTCTGAATGAATTCCGACACCTGTCAAAGACATCAAAACTTTAAGTTTTTAATAATAACAGTAAAAAAAAAAAAAGAAGAAGTTGGGATCCAAAATGCTAAGGTTCAAAAGTATTTGAAACATATAGTTTAGGTAATTCCCTCTAAACAAATGATCTTTTATCGGGAAGGAAATAAAAGGCCCTGGAAGACCAGTCAATGCATGATTTAACACATGATGCCAATATCCTTGCATTGTAGACAAAGTATGCTAACAAAATTAAGCAATGAATGCAAACATACCTCATCTGTGCTCCACTTGGAAACTCTACTGGCAGGGATTCCAGCAACAGTAGGAAGAAGCTTGCTTTGCTGCTCCCAGCGCAAGGGCAGGCATGGAATCGGGGGCTTAAAGGAGAGAAAGACAGCTGATCGCCGCTGAGCCTGCTGCTGGGCCTGCTGGGCCTGTGGAGGCTGCTGAGGCTGCTGGGCCTGCTGGGCCGGCTGAGGCTGCTGGGCCTGAGGACTCTGCTGTGGCTGCTGGGCCTGTTGTGCTTGTGGAGTCTGCTGAGGCTGCTGGGCTGGCTGAGGCTGCTGGGCCTGTTGAGTCTTGGATGTCTGCTGCGGAGGCTGCTGTACCTGCAGAGGCTGCTGAGCGGGCTGGGCCTGCTGTACTTGCTGTACCTGCTGAGGCTGCTGTGCCTGCTGTACCTGCTGTATAGTAGGGGTAGGCTCTTCCCGAACAACTGGTCAATGGAAAAAAAAAAAAAGAAAAGAAAATCTGTTATCTGAAAGGCAGGAGGACAGCCCCATGGGCCATGCATCTCACTAGATAATGACATCAGGGAGGTGGACAGAGATAAAGAAAGGCTTTGCACTTTCAATATCACACTCATTGAGTAATTATATTTACTAATGTTTGCCATGATAAATACACTGTACGCTCAATTGACACACACTATTGAAGACTATCATTGACTGTTGCTCAATGGTGCTTCTTGGGCGCTCTAGATAATTGTGCCTCAGAACAGAACTCTGTCCTTCAGAAATTCTGTCTCTTCCCTTATGCTTTAGCTGACATAATGGTAGCAGTTGCCAATCCCCAGCTGTTGCAATTTGTTCGCAGGTAGTTGCTTCTCCTAACTTGTTCCAGCCTCGGTTTCCTCCAAGTTACTTACAATGGTGGCATTGCACAACCATCAACGTTTTTAATGGAGATAAGACACTATTGCAATAACAGGAAACAGCTGACCAAGTGAAGAGAAAACCCACTGAATGAGAGAAAGTATCTGGGTTAAGCAAAGAACTAAAAACAAACCAAGACCAAAACCAGGTAACAAGGAAACAAAAATCCAGTTAATAAATGTGCAAATGAGCCAGGCGGTGGTGGCACACGCCTTTAATCCCAGCACTCGGGAGGCAGAGGCAGGTGGATCTCTGTGAGTTCGAGGCCAGCCTGGGCTACCAAGTGAGTTCCAGGAAAGGCGCAAAGCTACACAGAGAAACCCTGTCTTGAAAAAACAAAAAAGCAAAAAAACAAAACAAAACAAAAATGTGCAAATGAAATGAACAAACAATTTGCAAAGGTAGAAATATAATAGCCAATGAACACAGGGAAAAAAAATGCTCAATCTAACCTCACTAGCCATCAAAAAGATACAAGTCAAAAATACATTGAGATTTTTAGGTCAATCTACTCAGAGTATCAGTCATTAAGGAAAAAAAAATCTAGGCACAGTGTGGACAAAAGGAAACCCTTAGACCCTGTTGATGGGAATCAGTCTAACTCCTATTGACTTAGTGTGACGTTTTTTTAAAGAACTATGATCCAGATCTCCCACTGCTGGGTATCCCCCCCTCCCCACCCCAGGACATCAAGCAGACATGTTAGAGATGCTGGCACATCAATGTTCACTGCAGAACTATTCATAGTAGCTAACTCATGGAACCAAACTAGGTATCCAACAAGAGAGGAGAAGCTAAGGAAAATGTGATATATATGCATGATGGGAATTTTCTCAGCCCCAAAGAAGAATATTGTCTCCTCATTTATTGGAAAGTAGATGCAACAGGGCACAGTTATAGACATTACGATATCTCTTTCCATGCTTCATTGAATCAAGGTTTGGGTCCTTATCCTGTTTTTTACTGAATATCTCATATAAACCAAACACAAACACCACATTTACTTTTATTCTTTTAAAATTATTTAAAACCACATTTGTTTTTATTCTAACTTAAATTATTTAAGTTGAAAATACTTTGCTTATCAAAACAGGGGGTGGGGCTGGATGCAGCTCTGTGGCAGAGTGTTTGCTTAGAATGGACAAGAACCCAGGTTTGACCCTCAGTGCTTAAGAACATGTGGGAGAAGGTAGGTAACCTAAAATCTTCTTCTCAGATATTCCCAAGAGTTTAGTAAGTACTTGAAATAAACGCACACACAAGGCTGGCCTACATGAACTACTCTAAGGTTTTGGCCCCCACACTAGATCCACAGGGTAGAGATTTTTTGCCATATGTAAGTCTTCTACAAATGCATGTTCATCACATCCTATGATTTTTTGTGTTCTAATAACACTGACATTTGACTCTATCACTGTCGTTCCATTGACTCCCCTCTAGAAGCTGTCTGTATTCTTCATCATTCATTTCTAGTGCTCCCACGACTACAGCAAAACCCCAAGTCACCATGTGCCCCACTCTATGACACTGGGGGCACACAAAAAATCTTTCTTCCTCTAATGCATTCTGTACCATGGAGGAAAAAAAAAATGTCTAACACTTCTTCTCAGCCAGCAGCTGAGAACTGGTCAATTCCAAGACACAAAGTCCAACCCTCTGGCTGAACTTGGGATTACCTAAACCACTCAGTGTATTCACTTCAGTTCTCTGTACCAGGCCCATCTCCTAATTTTGCCCAACTCTGCTTCTTCCCCTAGCCTCCCTCTCAGTCTTCTCAGGGTCTGCTTCCAGGGAGCTGAATCTTCGACAACAGGCTGTCTCTGCATTAAGGACTGAGAGGTAAGAAGCCATCCCGTGACTAAGGTCTGAGGCATCCCAATGTCTCCAGATGAGTCTCAGCTCTGACTGGAAGCTGCAGGTCTCTGAGGCTCAGGTAAAGACAGCGACACAAGTACTGTGTGGTAAGCCAAGAACAGGAGTCCAAATGAAATATAAAACTAGTAAACTAGATGCTGAGTGAAAGCCAACAAAAACCTTTCTTACACATTAAATTAATTTTAAAGAGTAGTCTTATTCAAAATGTCTCAACACCACAAAAAACAAAGAAACAAAAATTCCAAAATTTCCAAAGTCATCGAGAAGGCCAGCACTGCATTGCCAGCCTAGGAGCACAATGTAAGAAATTCTGACAACGACTTCCATTGTGAAGCTCTCTTCACCAATTAAAAAGACAGCAAATGACACAAGCATATAGGTTTTCAGACAAAAACAAAGGAGAAAACAGGAAAAGGAATAATTGACTTAGCAAAATAAATATGGGTTCTACCAATCTTTCTTTTCAAGGAATCACTAAACAAAACTCATGTAACTCAAGTGAAGAACAACAGAAAAATAAGACGAGAAATAAACTAGATAAAAGGTAGCGGTATTAGAGTGTCACATGTGAACAGGACTGAAATTCTCCATTGAGTAGAGACAATGCCACCGTGGCAGCTCACCATCAGGAGTCCTCCAGCTACTAACACATTGCCAAGGAGGTATACTAGGACTACGTTAGGGTTATACAAGAAGAAAGTGAGGCACAGAGACACAGATAGTATATGTGAGCTGATGCCTGACTGTAAGCCCTGCTCTTGACTTCTGATGAACTAATGGCTTACAAAGAAAAGCTGAATTCTTTGTGTAAGAAGCCCAAACAGCTATGATAATAAAACCTTCCTAGGTTAAATATCTCTTTCCTTTATAAATTATAAGCAACACTGTAGATGATCAAATAATTGTGTAGGGCTTATCTCATCCCCTTATAAATTATAAGTAACATTGTAGATATTCAAATAATTGTTCAGGGCCTAGTATGGGACAGACACGTGCTAAGCAAGGAACAACATTATTGCTTTTAATCTTCCTTGCAAGCTCATGGACATAGACCACACCATTTTTCGGCACAGACAAGGAACATCAGTACCCAGTGGCTTCAATGCTATGGATAAAGCCAAGTAGGGACAGGTAGGAAAGGAGAGGCTATGCCTGGTTAACTGTAGGATCTGTATTTAGTGCTAAAGCAAGCACCATAAACCATGCTGACCATCGCCCTGTACACAGATTTCAATGGAATCATTAATTACTGTTCTACAATAATCAGGCTCATTACAGACAGTCACTAGTTTCCATCCCTCAACCCCAAAAACATCTAAACCAGAAAACACATATGAGAAGGGAAGTGAACAGGAACAAGCAACACAATGGTAGCCACAGTAGCATCTTCTTATGAGAAAAATAAACAATAATTACCCAGCTATAAGCAAATTACAAGTTCAATCTATATGATGACTAAGAGTCATTATGCCCTTGTTGCTTAAACTATCATCTTTGAAACACACAGAAGAATGAGTTAGCCTAGCAAACACTTGTTCAAGTGATTTTCTTTTCATTTTGTGCTTTTGCATCAAGACAATAGACTGGATTTCAAAACACATTTGAAGTAAGTGAAGCCAGCAATACTGAAGAAGATGTGTGGCAAGAGCCCCAGAGAATGTCTCTGCAAACCTTACATCTGATGCTGCACCAGTGTGTGAAAGAAACTGTGAACACAGGCGCCTGTTGAGTCTGTGCCATTGAAAGTCTCTCGAGATCTGGACTTCTCTTGTTTTGCATGAAGGAAGAGCCAAACCAAGTTTATCTTTAGTACACTGTGATTGTTATTTTCCAGTTGTTTCTAATTACTTTTACTTATTCTGTGGTGCTGAGAATCAAACCCACTGTCTTGTGCATAGACACTACTCTGCCATGGACTACACCCTGGGCTACAATGAAGTTTTTGGTTCCTGAATATTTACCAATAATGACATGATAGTGCTATGGTTACCTTTGGCTTCGGCTGACGTCCTCACTTCATTTTCTCTTTTCTCTTCAGAATCTCCTTTGACGTCATCAGCACGCTGTTCCCTGAGAAAAATAGCTGTCTCAGTATTTCATCATAGATGAATTTTAAAACATTTCAGAACTGTATCTTAGCAACTGTTATTTTTTTTTTCTTAACTTAAAGATGGATGCACGGTACTATTAAATGCTACTGAATGAAATACACCACAAAGCAGCCAATGCCAATGATATCCATAAATGCTCACTTTCTTCATGATCGCTTGGCGGCTGCTATTCAGAAAGATTCTTAATGGACAGAATGCTATGAAGATGAATTACTCTGGAAGATTTGGTTACTGAAAATTCCAACTACAGCTTGGAATATACCTTTAGAAGCAGTAACACTTGTACTGTTTGGTAAGACTCAAAAAAACCAAAACTTTTCTAAAGTCTGCACCATGAGATCAAATCACTCTATATGACTCACCCCTGAGACTGGGATGTAAGCTAAGACTGGCCCACTGGCATATATATAATCTTGGGGAAGCTTTTCCTGGCTTGACCAGGTTAATTCTACTGAAGTGAATTCTCCTCTTTTTGAGCAGAAATGGATTAATTCTAAAATCAATAGGCCTTGGATACTATAAAATGGAAACAACTTATTAAAACTTTGATTTAGAACTCTGACCCTGAGGTGAAGGACAAAAACTGGTTCTTTTAAATTAAAGTAATGCACTTTTAAAAGTAGAAATCTGTGGGACTTAAAAAATTTCAATCTAATGTATTCCATTCTGAAGGTCATACTAGAGCATACTCTTCTTTCTGTGTTGGCAATATTCTGATCCAGGCTGCACTTTTAAGGTTCAAGAACAAAGTAAATACAATTAAAAAAAAAAATTAATCTAACACAAAAGCTATTCTTACTTTTAATTCCAAAGGCACATACTCTGTCATTGAAACCATGGTATGGTAATACAATGAAACAACAAGAGGAAGCATGCAATCAATGTTTAGTACATTTCAGAAATATTGTTTTCAAGAGTACATGTGAACTCTCATCTGAACCTAAGCTCCTCTTTTAGTGTTTGACTAAAACATCTTGTAACTGCTGAAGACAAGCATCTAACTCCAAATGGGAACTTTGAGGAACCACATCCCTTGAGAGCATCCTGAACCTGTTTAGTCTAGTACAGTACCAATTCAACAGCTTGAGGATCTTACTCCACATGTGAGAACTGATGACTGACAAACGTCGTTACCCGAGGTGTTGACAGAAAAATCTTGTTTTCTCCATAGGAACAGTGGAGTAGCCAACCCTAATTACACAGGCCTGTAATCCTAGCGACTCAGGAGGCCAAGACAGGAGATTTACGTTGTAGCGTATGTTCAAAGCCAGCATGAGTCCACTTAGTAAGACCCTAAACCCAAACAAAAAATCCAAACAAACAAAACAACACACAAAAACTCAAAAAGGATTGCAAATACAGCCAGCCCGTGGGGTGCTTGGCTGGCACATGCAAGCACCCTAATCGCTAGTACCACAAAAAATAAGTAAAATCAAAATAAAACACCCACAAAACAAAAAAGATCCAATGAAGTCACGCTTCCTAATTACAATATGTCAAAGTCAACTTGCTGCATGCTAAACTGACTCACCAATTTCTAGACTTGTTTGTACTAAGCCAGAAATAGCATTCTTTGTGTCTACAAACTCTACATCCTAATATTGTGTGTGATTAATGAAAGAAAATAGCTTGTGTAGTGGCTATATTAATATCAGAAAAGAAAATCACACACTGTTGTGAAATAATTTAAAATTAGTATTTCTCAGAGTCAAAGAAAATAATTTCTCAACTAGCTCCTGTGCCTTTCCTAGGAAGTTAGATGAACAGCTGATTAATTTTTTAAAAAGTGGGGGAAAAAAAGTGAGACAAAAAGAGAAAGCCAAGTCCTGGACTTTTCTGTGTTTTTGTGTTTTCATGACCAGAAATATGCACTTATAACCAAAGCTACCCTCTCGTGGTTTTAATAAAGCATAATTACTCTTCAAAGTAAATTGTGTTAAGATGACTTTAATCCCAGCACTCAAGAGGCAGAGGCAAGTGGATCTCTGAGCTGTCTACAGAGATCTCTGATCTCTGTCTGTCTACAGAGCGAGTTCCAGGACAACCAGGGATACACAGAGAAACCCTGTCTCAAAACACCAGAAGAAAAAAAAAAAGACTTAAACATAAGAAAAACTCCTTTGTAGTCTATGTCCAAAAACAATGCCAATTATGTCTTGAGATGTAGAAAAGGAAAATAATAATTCAAAATGTTCCTTTATACCCAAATCTTCCAAAATGTACTCCAAAAGAAGAGTAGAACGTTATTACTTGTTTGCCTTTATGGAAACATGACCAGTTTTTCAATCCTCAAATGCAACTCATATAAATCTTAAAACTCGATATGTGACAGGCTCTCTTGTGTTCCACATGCTGTTTCCTTTAGCTGGGGGGATGGGGGTGGAAGAGTCAACATCTAGTCTAGTAGAACAGAAGCCATGAAACAGATGTGTAAATAGAATCATCAAGGTGAACAGATCCTAATAACCCATTCAGGTATGAAGAAGGGGTCAGTCAGCATTCCTAAGAACATACTGCAAGCCAAACATGAGCTGAGTGGTTGGCAGGATGGATATTCTATAGCACTCCCTGGTGCAAGGTCTGGTAGTCTATATAGTGAAACATAAAGACATCAAGTTCAGCTGGGCGGTGGTGGCGCACACCTTTAATCCTAGCACTGGGGAGGCCGAGCCAGGCGGATCTCTGTGAGTTTGAGGCTAGCCTGGTCTATAGAGGGAGATCCAGGACAAGCACCAAAACAACTCTGTCTCAGACACACACACACACACACACACACACACACACACACACACACAAACCAACCAAACAAACAAACAAACAAAAACAAAAAACAACAACAAAACAAAACAAAAGACACCAAGTTACCAAGTTCATATTTACAGGGGCAAATACACAACCAGGTCTTCCTGACACCAAGAACCTATACTTAGAACCAATACTCTTTAATGCTTGCACTTGGGTTTCTCCAAAATAAAGCATATGCCCCTGTTCCAAGACGGTAAAGGGTATGCTTCATGTCACACACTTATTCTCAAACTGCCCTTCCTTGAGAAAGCTGGGAATGAAGAATCTGCCTACATTTCTTAATTATCTTACATTTTATTCAAAATTTAAAAATGTAGTCTTAATTGGGGAACCATTATTCCTCTCCTCTGCCAGGTGAGAAATCTCCTTGTTCTAATTGCTGCTACTCTATAGGTTTTTTTCCTGTACGCAAGATGAAATCCTCCCGGAATTTCTGCTTCCTTAGCTGAAAGGTCTTTTCTGCATGCTCCTGTGGCACAGAGTGAGCAGACGAGGGGAGGGGCGGAATGCCTGGAGCACTCACTCAGAGACAGGTGGAGACCTGTGGACTGGCCAAGGCAGGCTATGGCAGGTAAAGAGGACCAAGGGATATTTCGCCCCCTCCCTCTACTCCCCCACACCACCAGTGGTCATCCAGCGACACACAAATGTGATCATACTACAATTTGAAAATTCTGGGATAAGCAATATTTTCTGTAGACAATTACAAGATAAGCTCTTGACAGAGTCAAAAAAATAGTAACAGGGATACTCTGTAGTGTATTTTAATATGACGCTGTCGCTCAGTACATTCTTGACTCAGTCTCCTTGATCATTAATTACTCTCTTGTGTCAGCAACGTCCCTTAAGCAGGAAGCATAAGCTGTGCTCACAAGCGTGTCCTTGGCGGGAAGCAGACCTGGTCCCCATTTCAGCTCTACTACTAACTCGTTTTGCACGAACATTAGCGGCAAGTTACTTAACTTCCCAAGTTCTCGGTTCCATCAGTGACAGAACAGGGATAATCAATCCTAACATGCCAATTTGAAGATTGAATAAAAATCTATTTAGAAAGTGCCCATGGCAGCTTCTTCAAGCCCCTGTTTCCCTCTGTGTTGAGATAAATGACCTGTTTTGTGAGCTGCTTTCTTCAAAGATACAGCAGACTTTCCATAGCCAGACAGCTAGACAGCTTGGGTTCTAAGCCAGGTCTTGACTAGCTGTTTGGGCTAAAACCAAGACAGAGAATGGAGTAATTGTGGTGGCATAAGTCTTTAACTGGAGGCAGAGGCAAGAGTATCTCCATGAGTTCAAGGCCAGCCTGGCCTACACAGTGATTTCCAGGGCAGCCACAGCTTAGAAACAAACAATAAAGATATAAGCCGGAGTCAGGCAGTGGTGGCGCACGCCTTTGATCCCAGCACTGGGGAGGCAGAGCTAGGTGAATCTCTGTGAGTTTGAGGCCAGCCTAGTCTACAGAGTGAGATCCAGGACAGGCACCAAAACTACATGAAAAGCCCTGTCGCGAAAAACCAAAAACCAAAACCAAACAAACAAAAAGATATAGGCTGGGAGGGTAGCCCAACATCTCCAGCACCAAGGGTGAAATGGGAAGCATAGAAAGTAGCTTGAAGAGTGCCCTGACTGTGCAATTTCTCCTGGCATTTTAGAGTTTTCAAGTACCAGTTTATTATAACATTTCTCTAGCTCAAACTGAATACAACCATAACAAAAGTTTACTCAAGAAAACCCACTCGGTGGCTTTAATTAAGACAGTAAGAAGTTGCTTAGCTGGGGAAGCAGAATTTTTTTTTTTTTGAGTCAGCCATCTCTTCCTGTGTAATCATGTGTCACATTTGCACTGTCTCGCTATCTCACTCAAATTATGCCTGTGGTAAATATTAGGGAAACAAACATGGGAAGAGCAAGTGCCTAAGAAAACAGGCGGCATTGAAGGCACACAGCTCACTTCCTTCAGCAAGGTGATTTTTCTTTTCACTTAAAAACAAATCCTGACTGGTTATGGTTAAGCCAGCCCCAGTCTACTGAGAATGACATTGAAAAAATATTAAATAATAAGTCACCTTGCCTCCATTCAGGGATGTGTTGATTTTAACCACTTCTCCAAATCCAGCATGGGAAGAGGCAGGATGTCAGGACACATAGGTAGAGACATGCCTATGAGTGAGTGAAGCACCTCCACAAATGGTAGGTGTTACTGATTTGAATGCCAACAAGTCACTCTTTGTAGGATCCACTAGCCCCTTTTAAAAACTTCTGAGCTAAAGTCATTCATAGATAAGACATCAAAGGTTAAGAATCTTGGATTCTTAACCTGCCCCCAAGACATCTTCTACAAATGTAGACATTTGACAAGCCTCAGAACAAGGAGGGTGCCCCTTCAAAGGGATTCGAAAACAGGTGGTGACTGAAACAGTGTCCTCTTGTGCCTATGGGTCCCCATTGGAACAAAGACGTTTGAAGTTCCTTTGGTAATAGCTCAGCAAGAGTTTTAACTAACCATGGCTCCATCAGCAAGATCTAGAGGATGTAACCATGGCTTAGTCTTTATCTGGTGACTAGAACTGAAGCATTCAGACTGCCCATCCTATAAAATTACAATTTCATATATAGAACATAAAAGGAATACAGCAAGTGTATCAAGAGGGTATCACTGAGATACCAAAGAAAAAGCCTCCAGAAAAAAGCACCCAGCAATTCACTAGTCAATCCTCCCCATGAAATAATGGTAGTTCTACTCATTAAGGTGAGCTCTCACAGGGAGACTGAGTCCTCAGTACTGGCTCGCTGTAAAAAAGACAACAGATGCTACTGCTTTGTTGTTGTTCCAAATGGAAAAGTCTCTTGCGTAGGAATTAGTGATATTCAAGAGATAAAATAAGATCTGTTACAATATTGTTCCGACAACTTCACACTATCTAGCAATGACACTCGCTTTTTCTTACACTTGCGATGGTTGCCTTGGTGTCACAGCGGTTGGCACCAGAATGTTGAGTATTTAACTCAAACAGTGCTTCTCTCTGGTGCACACAGCAGCAACACAGGCCCAGACTCAGATCACCAAAAGCTGGGAGACCTGAGCACTTGAACAGCTCCTAATGTGTACCTGGAAGTCTATTGAGAAGAGGAGGCAGGCTCTGGAAGCTGGGAAATGCATGCTCAGAGAGACGACTCTCTAGTCCACAGCAGGGCCCAGGACCAGAAAACCTGAGTTCCCCAAGACTGCTGATTAACTTTTGTAATCATTTATGAGTTTGGCTTTAATTAACTCTGATCTGCTTGGTGTGATCATTTTGCAAAGCACACACACACACACACACACACACACACACACACACACACACACACACCATCATACTTTATGTTAGCTCATTTCCCCATCTGTTTAATAGGGTATAGATGGGCTCTTGGCATGACTGGCAAAATTGAGTTCATGTGAAAAAGATTAACCAGATTGATGGCAACAATTCTTATACCAAGCACTATGTAATTTTCAGAATAGAAGCACTGGTCCTACCAATGAAAAGGCATTTGAAGAGCCTATAATGAACCTCACAGACTGAATTGTTTCATTAAATTAAGTTTAGCAGTGGGCACTTGCCTTACAAGGTAATACAAGTAATTGCCAGGCATTTTAAAGATGCTTTATTGTGTTTGTGTGGTTATATCTAAGCAGGTTTAGACAGTGTGGGTCTTAAAATACCAAGTGAATCTTTAATAGAAATAGTGTCTAATTTAGGTGCACACACAAGTAGATGCAGACAGACATGATGGGAATAAGACTAAGTGAGAGGATACCTTCTGTCCTTCCAGTGCTTACAAGCAATAGTCCTTCCCAAAGTCTAACACAGAGGATGCTTGCTCCTGTCACCTTGGAATGTTTTTGTCAAGCAGAAGGATTCCTGGGACGTACCTTCCATTGCCTGCATCAAAAGCACCATTTTATATAGGCACCCTAGATGATTCCATGCAAATCAAAATTCCTGGCCCATGTTTTGTTAAAACACATGGAGAAAGACATACACATTCTTTTACTCAGCTGGAGACATGTGGAGATGTAACTATCAATCCCCAAGAAAAGCTGCCATCTTACAGCCAGGGGCAATGAGAGGGTAGTGACTGTCCAAAGCAGGGACATTACCTCACAGTAAGCTCTGGGCCCAGCAGATGCTCACTAAATTTGTGACAGATGGGACGAGGGTGTAGATGGAAAAGGACTGTATGAACACTCTCATTTCTACTTAGAATGCCCTGGGAATTGTTCACACTCATTTGACCAGCCTCTAAAAGAAAACAGGTTCAAGTATTCAGAATCGAATGAAAAGACTTGAGGAGACCCTGAATCCCAGGTATAAAAAAGCTCTAGGATATAGTCCCTGAACCTTTTTCTCTGGTCATTAGAAGGCAGGCTCACCTCTGTCCTTGGCTTGCCAAATAAACAATGATGTCCATGTATCTTTCCTAATCTATGCAGGCTAGTATGGTAAACAACAAACAAGAAAGTCTCACCCTAATTTACAAGAGTACCAGTCTGTACTTGGAGACTCTACGTCATCATTTAGTAATGGTTTCTTAAACATCTGGTGTGGTACCCTTACCAAGGTGAGAATGTAGGGCTTGTAAGTAAATAGCGAGAAAGCTACAAACGGTTGTCTCTTAGGTCATATACCTAGCATTTCTCCTTTGAAACAGGATCACGGATTCGAAGCATTTACATCCATGCTGAGGGAAATGAAGGGAGACATGGTCTCTACCATGGTAGAGCTTATAAAGCAAAGCACAAAGGTTCCAAGAAAGTCTTTCAAAACGTAGTGTAAGGAGATGTGGAAACACATGGTGGCCTGATCCCACAGGCTGGAGGGCCAGCAAAAGCTTCTTGGAGGGCAGGAGAGGGATGTTAAAGAGCAGGGATTCAGTTTCTCTGCAAAGAGAAAGATGCCTGAAGCTGCGGCTTGAGGAAAGAGTCCGGCAGAGTTAGAGGGAATGCAGGACTCTATTTGAGCTACACTGGGAACTAAGGTCTCAATGCCAAGTATCAGGAAGTCACTGAAAGTTTTAAGAAGGGGGGTATTTAGTATCAGAAGGACTTTTAAAATTCAGACATCAAGGTTCTGTGGGTAGGCGCAGGTCCTAAACCTAAACATTAAGGACACTACAGAGCATCTGACACACAGCAGTTTGGACACTGCTGCTATAGAGTTATCAGTTGCCCATAAGCCTAAGTCAGGTAGAATAGTACCAAGGCAGGAAAGGATAGACATGTGACGTGTACTATTCATTTGATCTTGCCTGCTGGATTAACCCCTGAACCAAAAGTCATACAAGCACATCACTCACTTGGGGACCAGCTGGCATCTGGGACAGGTAAATGGGTACAGAGATGGCACAGTAGCGCCTATCAGCCCTAAGCCTGCACACACCCCGGGCCACCAGCAGCCTGTTTGGCACACACAGGCCTGAAGTTTACTTTCTTCATCTGGAGGACTCAGAAGGAAATTGGTGTGTGAATAGTTCTACTCCCCTGCCTCTGCCCAAGGCAGGCTCTGAAATGTGTGGTTTACACACTTCACAGAATATTCCCAGCAGGTCTGCACCATGCTGCTTGCAGCAGAAACTGGTGTGACAGATAAGCTGCTTCTGATTGTTTCCACTTCTGCTTCCCTCCCAGCTCCCTACTGATGTTTTCTGCACCTCACAAATAAACCACTTAGAATCAAATCCACCTCACAGCTTGCCTCTGGGAGTGCAAATTATCTAAGAAGTACAGATTGGCAGCTAAATTTTAACAAATTAAAAACTGACATACGGGAAATTCGCTAAACATGTGAGGTGAGCAGCGATCATAGGAAGACAACAGAACATGGAAATCAACTTATTTAAGCAATCTATGCCACATAGCCCAGGAATATTATGACTGCACTTACTCTTAGGAAATATTGGTTGAACATTTCTTTCAAAAAAAGTACTTTTTGGCTGAATAATTCTAATCCCAAAATCTAAAATGTACCCAAAGCAGAAATTTCTTGAGTTTTTCTTAGAGCATTTCAGATTAGGAATACTCAATTTGTAAAGTTTAGGCAAATGTAACATTTTTAAAAATCTCAAATTTGAAACATCCTGATGCCAAGTGTTTGGATAAGGGTGCTCAACCAGGCTTATGAAACAAACAGGACACACTGAAATTATTATAATGCACACATCCACAATTGAAAATGTAACAATATGAGTCTGAGAACAGCGTCACAGTTTTCTTAAAAGAGGGAAACACATCAGGGAAAAAGTAGATTCTCTCTACTCTCAGCTTCCAGCCTTGAGTCACATTCAACTCAGGGTTGAACTGATTTGCTGATTTCTTTATTTGGCATACAGTCTCCCTCTGTCGCCCAGGTTGATCTTGAACTAAGCATTTCTCCTGCTTTAGCCTTGCCAGTAGTGTGGTGCATGTTATCTCAGCCAAGTTCAGTGAAGGACTTAAGGATCTTTAGGGAAGTAGAAAGACTCTTTGACCTCTCGGTTAACTATGTTAGGACTGATCTTAGAGCCTTTCCAAGGATGGCTCTCCACTGTTGTTCACTGTAGAAGAAGCGCTGTTGTGCTTTTGTGTTTGAGGCAGGGTCTCATGTAGGTCAGGCTGGCCTTAAACTATGTAGTTTCTCCTGGTTCTACCTCCCAAGTGCTAGGATTCTGGGAGTGCACACCAACCTGGCATTTCTAATGCGTATTTCTAACAATCCACAGGAAAACACTGCCACAAAACATAAAGCATGCAAGACGGTCATCTCTTCAATGAGAGTGCTTCTGGACAATGTAAGCATCGTCCCTTTAATTACCTGGTTTCAGGAGATGATGAGCTGTCATTTGAGTCTATCCTTCTACTCCTTGGATATGATGGACTCGATGGAGGCATCTCACCACTTAGGCGGTCTGGAAAAATCCGTTCTTTATTCAAATTGATTTCTGAATAGGGACAGTAGGCACCACTAACCAATCAAAAGAAGAGAAAAGTACACTCCTATTAGATCATAATTATACAATTAAAATTGTAGGCTAGTGAATATGATTCCAACACTGAACCAAGCATGTTATATACGAGTGTGTATAAATGCATGAGTAGACATACAGCCATAAAATATATCTTTACAGATAATTTAAGTTCATTCCACTAGTGAACATATCTGACTTGAAGCAGTCTGCTGCAACCTCTGAATGGAGCAAGAGTCAGAGCATCCAGAGGATCGTTTCTGTACTTCTTATTGATAAGGCCTATGTCTGGGAATAATTAGTCACAAGAAATACCCATGCTTGCGATAGTCGTAACTACTTAATTTCCCCTGTAACATTTAGCAACTTTCAATGTCCCCATATGTCTTGGACTATTGATTTCCTAGAGAACACACAGATGGTTTGGAGCTGATTCTAACCTTGGTATGAAAAAGGGCCACAGGCCAACCACATCTCTCTGCCCTTAGCGGTTATGCTCTAAGGTCTCATGCGGTGATAACTCCCATCACCTAGGCAGAGGAAACTGAGTTCATTGAGTATTAACTGGGCATTAGCTAGCAGATACCTGGCCTGGGCCTTAGCATTGCAGCCTCTAGAACATCTGGGTACCAGGATTCCAATAAACACCAAGCTCCCCAGTTGACTATACTTCTTGCCCCTCTGCTTTGAGAGGCCTTCTTAAGTCTGGAAACCATTGGGACACAAGATACATGATATTGGTGTCATGTGTGTTTGAGAATATTAATAATCACCCAAGGGAACTTTTTAAACAGTGCATATGTGTTTTCTACCAAGAGAAGCCAAGGGAAAGAAGACAATAAGAAATGCTCCCTGGTAACTCTAGGGGTGACATAAAATTTATCTCAGGTATCTTGTAAGCAAAACTGTAAACTTTAGGAAGTACATGCTGCTCTACACTTGTTCTTTTTGTTTTGTTTTTCGAGACAGGGTTTCTCTGTGTAGCTTAGCACTTTCCTGGAACTTGCTTTGGAGATCAGGCTGGCCTTGAACTCACAGAGATCCACCTGCCTCTGCTTCCAGAGTGCTGGGATTAAAGGTGTACACCACCACCACTCGGCTTACACTTGTTCTTTAAGCAAAAGTAATAACACCTAATCACACTCTGACATAAATTTATATAATGTCTATCCAACAACAACCAAAACCAACCAACCAACCAAACAAACAAACAAAACCCCAAAACACAATTGATAGAAATCTTTATGGAGCACATACAATATATTAAGCACTGTGCTGTGCTTATACACACTGTTTTAATCTATAAAAAAGACATTTCGTGCCGGGTGGTGGTGGTGGCGCACGCCATTAATCCCAGCACTTGGGAGGCAGAGGCAGACGGATCTCTGTGAGTTCGAGGCCAGCCTGGGCTACAGAGCAAGTGCCAGGAAAGGCTCAAAGCTACACAGAGAAACCCTGTCTCGAAAAACCAAAGGGGAAAAAAAAAGAAAGACAAGAAAAAAAGACATTTTGTATGACATACTAGGTTTTCAAATGGTTAAGCAACTTCAGTCTTTTCTCATTATCAGCAAGTATTTATCAATTAAGTATCTTTTGTGTTAGACACCTTTCTAGGCATTAGGAACACAATAAAAAGTGAGGAGGTGAAAATTCTGGCCTCAATGAGTGGTAGTTTAGAGCAGTGGTTCTCAACCTTCCCAATGCTGTTCATGTTGTGGTGACCCTCAACCACAAAATTATTTTTGTTGCTACATCTTCACTGTAACTTTGCTACTGTTATGAATAATAAATCCTTGTTTTCTGATGGTCTTAGGCAACCCCTGTGAAAGGGTCATTTGACCTCCCCCAAGAGGGGGGATTGAGAACTGCTGATCTAGGGGAAGATGGGGAATGCCTAATCACACAAATAAGTGATGCAACTTTACACTGGAATGGCTTCTATAAAGAAAGTAAGAGTGTGGCATTAAGGAGGACATAGGATGCTCTGATTGGCAGTGAGGAAGAGCTTCCCTAGAGAGAACAAATCCCTAAAGTTCAGGACAAAGCTGCTCACACACACTTAGGAGGAAGCAATATAACACACGGGCAGGAGAGTGAGGCTAGCCTGGCTAGAAGTTGAGATCCCAGGAAGCAGGGGGTGCAGGGAGAGGTAGAATTATGCATGGCTCACTAGACCATAGTCAGTAGTTCCACGTTTTATTATGGGTTCAGTTTGAAGCCCTTGGGAAATCTCTAAACACGGGAAGTGGTAGGGATTGACTTGGGTGTATGTGATGGAAATGCAGGGCGGGGCAGGCTAGAAGACGGTCAGCATCTTCTGCCAACCCACGATGTCCTGCAGCCCAAGACAGTCTGTGACACACAGGCATCGAGATGCGCTTATTGGTTTGTGGTTTGAAGAACTGGAGGCAAAAGAGACACCATTTGAGATAAGAATGGCTGGTGGGAAGTAAATGTGGAACAAGCCGATTAATTATGGAAAGTTTATTATTAGACATGTAAATAAAAACGCTGTTTGCCTGAGGTCACACAGCAATGAAATAGCTTAGCAAATTGCATCTGCTCGTTTAATAACAGGCATGCTACTTCAGTCAGTCACATGATGAAGGAAAATCTAACCACATCATCCCTTCAAACACGGCATTGGATCCCGGTTGGATGCCTGAACTAATCAACAGTTCATGGGTACAAAGTATCAAAACTAGTTCTGCCTAATGCTACAGAGACTTTGAAGGAGGCAACTAGTAGCTAAGTTGGAAGGCAGACAGCCAGGTGTGGGCAGGATGCAGTATCCAGAACAAAATATTCCCTTAGGGACTATCTCCATGGGATGAGGTTGCTGGGGACAGCATACACATGCCACTCTTAGCTGTCCCCTACCTTGGGGTCCTGTCACATTGCTCAGTTTCACAGAGACTACAAACACAAAGCCTAACCTGCCTGCACTCCATTCCTCAAGTCAGGAAGCCCAGACAGCAGCTTTGTGTGGGAGCTTGGGTCTTCGGCTACCCTGTACCTGCCAAGGAAGCAAACGCGCTGTGCTGCCTGCCATGTGGCTACCTTACGGGACAACACTTTCCTTAATGCTGACCTTCAGCGCAGGCTGGGTACAAATGTGCAGTGAAATCCTATTCAGATAGCCGAGGCTCACCTCACAATTTATCATCTTCAATGAAGCTCCCTACGACTATCAAAAACTACATGTAACCAGCTTCTCCCAAGCTCGAGGCTCTGCTCTGACAAAGGAATTAAGTTGGTCCAGCCCCAGATCCCAATCATCTCTGATGCCCCGCTAGGCCGTTCTCTCTAGTGCATGTTTTTCACTGAATTTTTTAGCAACAAAAGAAAAATCCAAAGATAATGTTTTGTTTTTTTTTCTGACAGAGAGTATAGTGCTAATCCGGCAGCGGCATACGTACAGTTCAACTTCATTCACCCTAAAGATCCTGGCTGAACAAGCAGGGAACTCCAGTGTGTGTATTTACTTTGGATGGCATTGGGGTTGAAGGATACACCACCAGCTTCAAACAATGGGAAGCCATGCAGGAATTTTGGATGGCCTAGGTCCCCAGTGAAACACCAGTTACAAAGCAGACAACTGTGTTCAAGCTCTGGGAAAACAGCTTTTGTTGTTGACTAAACGAAACACTTGAGGCTAGTTCAGAGAAAGGCAAGATGCTGGTCAGGAGCCTTGCTGTCTAAATGCCTGTGAGTTGTTTTGTTTTGTTTTTGCAAACAGATTGCCTTAGCTCTTTCAACCTTTCAATTGAAAGAGAAACAACCCTGGCCTTCTGAAGAAATGCCCTAATGACCGAGGAAATCTGCCCTATCAAGGGAACCATGTGACAGTCATTCACAGATGTGCGCTAAGCCTCTCTCTTCCTTCCCACCCGAGGAACCCTCACTGTTACACCCGCACAGGGTGGAGAGGAATGCCAGCTGGCTCCTGAATGAAGTTGGAGTTGGTGACTTAAAGACACAGCAGAGAGCCACAGTAACTGGCAGAATGAGAAATGTTGGAGGTTGAACCAGGGTACCTGGCAAAGTGCTCTGGTGCCTCATCCATGCACAGTGATGAGCAAGCACAGTTTCTGAGGCTGAGTTTTCATTTCAAAATGACAATGCCAACACAGGTGAACCATCTCCTTGCCCAGCAGTCTTCCTCACCACCAGGAAGCAGCGCCAAGAGAGTGCTCACTTGCCAGATACAAAAAGCAAGGCTTCAAAGTGGACTTGTAGAGCATCACACTGCTCTTGGTGGAGTTCCATCATAAGCACTGGCTCCTGTTCAATGGCTAAACAATGTGAGTAAATATTAGCTGGGGTTATAGAAGAATTTCCTTATTCATAATCCGCGGCAATGACATGGATCGCACCATCAAAGAGCTGCCGCTGCCCACCTCTTACAGTGCACACAGCTCTATGTGTTGCAACTTTCTTGGTGCTGGGCAGGGTTCCAAGTCCTTTACATGAATTAATTCTTTCATCACACCACTCCTATGAATGCCACCGTCACCTGGGTTACAAATGAAGACATTGGCGGAGAAAGGTAAAAGACTGTTTCAAGATCCCAAGGCTTACCTGCTGCCTTTCAAGGCAGGCCAAGCTACAGATATAGGCGTTTTCCCCTATCTTGTCCCCCATTATCTACCCCTTGGGATGGGAATTACAGTAAAACTCATCATTATCCACTTTTTCAAGGGCTTGAGATCACTACCATGCCTGTTGTTTAAAGGAACAAAAGATATGCAAGATTCTCATCACCATTATAACCACTAAGTGTTCTATTCAATGTTTCTTCTGTTGCATTAATATTAAGCTATGTTTTTCTTTTTGTTGTTGTTGTTTGTTTGTTTGTTTTTGCTTTTTTGTTTGTTTGTTTGTTTTTCGAGACAGGGTTTCTTTGTGTAGCTTTGGTGCCTGTCCTGCCGCTGTAGACCAGGCTGGCCTTGAACTCAGAGATCTGCCTGGCTCTGCCTCCTGAGTGCTGGGATTAAAGGCATGCGCCATGACTACCTGGCTAAAGGCTAGGCTTACAACCAAAACTAAAGCCACATTTCTAAAGAATATTTATTTTTATTCTGTGTGCGTGTGTGCGTGCGTGCGTGCGTGCGTGTGTGTGTGTGTGTGTGTGTGTGTGTGTGTGTGTGTGCGCGTGTGTGTATGTGTGTTGGGATATAAACATGTGAGTACAGGTGCCTACAGAGACTAGAGGCATGAGCTGCCCCAGAGCTGCGGTTACAGGTAGTTGTGAACCACCCATTGTGGGTGCTGTTCCAATTTAGTAACATTTTGAACTTGGAAAACCTTTCAGGGTTTATTAACTTCTATGGAAAGAGCAGATTCTTGTTGGCCTTACAATGAAAAATTTCTAGTTTTTCACCTACTGTACTTAGCGACTGAATTTTCGGAAAGTTTGATTCATTACAGTGTGTTTGCATTCCATCATGGGTGTTCATTCTCTCATGCTCACTGCTCTCTCCCTCTTTCCCTTCTTACCCTTGCTCCTCTCCAGGTATTCATCCAAATAAAGTCCTTTCAGGAAAGAACAGTACAAATCCTGTGAGACCCTTCCCTAAAATGACTTTATTATGGTAAAAATATTAGTAAATTATTGTACACCAGCCACTTGACAAAGATTTGCCCCCAGAGCCTCTCAGGAGGCTGTTTGTAAAGACAAAGGGCTGCCTTGTCCTCTGCTCTCCTCTGCCATGCTAAAATCCCTCTTAGTTGTAACTACCATACTTTAACAACTAGGCAACACCTCGAGTTTAAGCATCCACATAGTTACCCTCAAACACAATCCTGACAAACACACAGGACAGGCTGTGTCAGGTGACTCTGGACAGAGGCCTGATGGAAGGAGAGAAGTAAAGGCTATTCTGGGCTGAACTGAGTTCTGCCTCTACCGGAGTACCGTCCAGGGCACTTACTCAACAGTTCAGACTTTTCCTAACCATCTATAAGTGGTGCTCAGCTCGTAGATTTGCTGAAAGGGTTACATGTGCTCATACACACAGGCTTAGAATAGTGGCTATGATAGATGAGGACAAACATATCCCACACATTATTACTACCCTACAAACGAGGTATTTGACCTGCACTGTGTCAGGAAAATAATCAGGAAAAATAAACAGTGATATGAAAAACTCCATAAAACGTATTTGGGAGAGCTCTAATCCCTTCAGAAATAGCTAATGCTTTACTGAGTAAGACCATTCCTGCTGCCTCAGATATGGGGCCCCACCAAAGCCCATTGGCCCAAAGCAGGCACTCAACGGTATATGAGAGCTAGGTGGATGGATGCCGAATGAAAACCAGTTTTCAGATGTGCAGCCATGGTAATTAATTTGCAAAACATTCCATGGATTTCAAAAATATTCTTTGGAGACTGGAGGAAATAAATGTTCCCTTGTTTAATTTCTAAAAGATCAAATTTTATATATCAAAGATATACTTCTGAAGGCAATAACTATGTAGAACAGCTACTTTTATGGAACTTCAGCTCTCTTAACCCCAAGTGGGCTTTTCCCATTCTTGGACCTCTGAGTGAGCCAGGAGTGAAACAAAGAATGCCAATGTCGAACTCCTATTTACACTTTCTTCTGGAGAGACAGAATCAAGAAAGCTGGCTATGGAATGTCTCCAGAGAAGAGAGTACCACCCCACACATCCAACGCTCGCTAATCATATTTCACCTTAAAGAAAGGTTGCATCCTCAAACTGTGTTACCAAATGCGTACTCTGCTTCTCACATTTCTTAGCTCAAACATAATGTATAATCTTCAGAGATAGTCACAAGCAAATGCTAGCCAAACTACAGCCTTTTGCTTATGTGCTCATAAAACTATCCTTACTGAAAGAGCAACCTTCTTTGTTATCTATGTAAAGAATGTATGTTTTGATTTATTCAGTTTCCCAGTAAATTAATCCAAAGAGAATTTTCTCATTATGTTTTCCTAAGCACAGCATTCTCAGCAAGGACAGAAATAATTGCCAGTGAAATGAACCTTTCAGAAAATATGTATGATGCAGCACGCTAATCCACAAGTGTACTGATGAGATGGAAAACAGGCTGGGCCCACTAAGGATTAATGTCCTGCCAAGAAGACAGCATGGAGCATTGTAAATTATACAGACTGCATAAGGAGTGTAGAAAACCTGTGCACAGGCTGGGAAGGGTGAAGTGCAGAACCTGGACCATGCTGTTAATTCTCACAGTTTTATTCTTCTGTCCAGAGACCCACCCCATCAACTCTGCACAAGACAAGAGACCACAGTAGCCACGCCATGCATGCTCAAGAAAACCAGTACAGTTTTTTTGGTCAAGCCTTGTCTTTTCAGTCACAAGCTACACTCTGCCACTCCTTCAAGAACATGAGCAGTTCTCGAGCATGGTTCCAATTTCTCCAAGTTCCAATTTCCTTACCACATTTCTGCATAAGTTATTCTCAGAGTCTTCCCATAATTTACCCCTTCTAGCAACAAACAAAATACCACCCGTCGTATCCAATCTATCAAGAAATTCCCCAAGGACAACCACTAGACTGTGGGAGCAGCTGGGCTAAAGGAGTCTGAGGGTAAAGGCTGTCCTGACAAGCGACCAGTGATGTGGTATGGTTGTCACTACAGACTTCGCTGCCACAGACTTTCCTATTTGGACCTAATGAGTCTACGAGCCTATGTACATGGTATGGTGTTCTCATCTCTAGAGATATTCAGTATGCACAGTGCTGTCTGGTGGGTTTCCTTCCAGAGCTAAATACAAATTTTATATAGCCAACTGGATCCTAACAACACGTCAGTATTTACCCAATTTAAAAATTTCTCAGTTCTTTTAATTTGAGGAAATTGCCTCTAGTCTAATGAACATCATGAGACTGTACAGTAGTAATGTAGATGAGCCAAAGGTCCTCATTTTAGTTATGATTTTGTAACTTATACTTGAAATTATGCAGTGTGAGTGGAGAGCCTGGGTGTGGGACCAAGTCATGGAGCGGTGCTATGAGGGATAGTGAGATGGCAAAGGTCAAGACCAGAGCCTTCAGCTCCCCTCACCAGTGGTGAGAGAAGACAGGTTATCACACCTATGGAGCACTACACATGGGCTCCCCACAGCTGGTGGGGCAAGAAGTTCCTATATACCAGTGTTGTTCTGAAAGCCAGCCCATTCGTATTAAGCAACAGAATGCAAAACGCAAAGTAGGCGAATGCTTGATAAATGTTACATGTTCTGATTGGGGAAAAAAAAAAAAAAAAAAAAAAAAAAACCTGTTTTTCAAAAGAAACCACCAAACAAAAGACTTTCTCAATTTAGGAAGTAAGTCATGCACTTGGGCTGATCTATTAGCTGAAAAGTGATCCGGCTGCTGTCATGAGATACAGCTAACAACGTCTACGCTGCAGTGTCTTCAGTAGAGTTTAAATTAATGCTCTATCTTCAGTTTGCAGCCATTTGAGTGGCACAAGGGTTTAAAAATGGGCATCTGCAAATGGGATCATCACCCTGTCTCTGTGCACTTTTTATTCTGGAACACAATGAAGATCAGAAAAAGAAAAAGAAGAAAAAAAAAAAAAAGGATGATAAGCAACACTTGTGGATGCAGAGAAACGGGGGAAGGTGGGGGAGGGGGGCTTTCACTGCACCCAGGTGAAAATACTACACCAATTTTGCAAGTCTTATTAATTCTTTCTTAGAAGAATAGGTAGCAATATTTCTGAATGTCTTTATTGTTACAGAGAGGGTACACAGGGCCATAGCATGTGTGGAGGTCAGGGGACAGCTCTCAGGGGCTGATTCTCTCTACCGTATGGATTCCAGATGGAACTCAGGTTGCCAGGCTTAGTGGCCCTTACCCACTGAGCCATCTCACTGACTGACAATTTCAAAAATTTAAAGAGCCAGACTCATAACCCTATACAAACTAGATATGAGATAATTTTCTCAATGAGTAATACAATTAGCATGTTTCCGTAACTTACACTATTAATTATTACCATTTTAAACCATATTCAAATGGGTGATGCTTTCGTCCCTTAGAAATCCCACTAAATCATAAGAATTTATTTCAGTAATATTTTTAAATGTTTATGAAGATCCCCAAATCACCTGAACATCAAGATTTTATTGTATTTTTGGGTTCTTTTGAAGTTACTTACAATTAAGAAAAAATACTGGGGAAAAAAAAGTCACTTTTCTGACTACTAAATCCCACATTTGGTAGTATCATTTTGTGATGTTCATTGCTAATCTACAATATCCTATCTTCTTATTCAATCTGTAAAGTCACCCAACCATATCATATGCCACTAAATAATTTCAACAGGACCTGCCCTCATTAATGGTAACCCCCAAATAACTATTTTAGAAGCCATGGATCTGTAAAACTAGCCAAACTAACAAAACAAAACAAACAAACAACAAAAACACCAAATAGCTAAAGTAAATCTATTTTAAACAGTGAATGAATGTTCTCTCAGGAAGATATAACTTTAGATATAGCCTTCATTTTTACAGTCTCCATGGTAACCACATTTCTTATGGCTCTGAATATAAAATCAGTTCACATCTGTTTCTTATAGAAGAAAATCTTCTACATTCATAGATAGGCACCTTCTATACAGCATGCACACAAGTCCCCATGCAAGCAGTGGCAAGTACGTACCTCTGATTGCCCAGGTACCTCGATTTTTTAAAATGACCAACCCCTTTGCAGCCTAGAGTTGGACATCCCCCAGTTTCTGATGGCTCCATTAATTCTGCAGGGCCTACAACAAAAATAATAAAAAGAGAAGGTAAAAAGGGGAAATTGAAGTTGAGTGGAAAGCTAAAGATCTAAATGTCCAGGATGAGAATAGGGCAGAGAAAAAATACTCCATTTCTGGAACCATTTTCTACATGCATTCCATGTAGAAAAACAAGTAGTTCTTATACAAATATAATTTTTTTTTTAATATCTCTATTTTTCAAGATATTCTCCATGGTTCATTCTGTCACAAAGTTTACATTTACTTAATACTGAAATGGTAAATTTTGATCTAATCTTATTTTAAGATGTCATTCAACAGAGATATTTAAATCTGACTTGACAGGAATATTTGAAAGAATGGTTATCAAATAAAAAATTGCATAAGAATGTTCAATGTGAAAACTTCAAACACTAGATCATAGAATATGAAATATAAACACCATATTGGAACCACCTGAGCCAACTGAGTGGCCAGGGCTGGAATACAGAGTAACAATCACCAACATCAACCACTCCTCTGTATTTCAGATTCTCTGTCATCCACCAATGCAGACGAGTGTCCCCCTAGCTATGGCTCCAACATTCCAATGCACAACTGTATCAAGTTTAGGATTTTCATTTGGTTCATAAAAGGAACAATACAAATGTGTATCTAAAATAGTCTCATCTGGTTTTGGACTCGACTGTCACATTTTATATAGTAATATTCTTCATGACTACGCTTTCTATAAAAACTATATGCCATAGTTTATTTAACTAACACTTGCTTCCAACTTCGTTACTTTAGACATTCTTCAGTTAGAAATATGCACATGGATGGCTATGCACCCTCAGTCTGCATATAGCTCACATGAATAAAGCTACTCATAAGGAAAAAACATTAATTTTTTTTTAATAAACTGACTATAGTATATTGTATTTCTCAAATTTTCTCATACAAAGTATATATTCTTTAAAATTGAGAACATGGTATCTCCCTCTGTCTGTCTCTGTCTCACTCTGTGTATGCTTTTTTATTGAACTCAATTTTAGTCTTTATTGAGTGAACTAAAAATCTGCACCTAGAATAAATCATAAGGCGGAAGGTGCCTTCTTTTATACTTTTACCAGTTTCTGCCAATGATAACATTTTCAAGGCTATAGTATCTGGTCCCTATTAGGATACTGAAATTTTAATAGTCTGACAAATTATCTTCTAAAAATTGGCACTAATTGTAAAAGATTAGGTTTATTTCTAAACAAAACTCAAAACAGCACATCTTACTTATTTAGGCAATATGATTTTTCTTTTGTAATTTTTTGTTGTGTGTGTGTGTGTGTGTGTGTGTGTGTGTGTGTGTGTGTGTGTGTGTATGTGTGCATGCACACTGCTGGCAATCAAAAGAGGAGAAATATATGGAGAAACAGAAATGGAGGAAGAGGAGACAAAAACTTAAGCACATTATTCAGAAAAATGAAAATGTTGATCATGACTATCTACATGTATCTTACTTAGGGGAGCCTGAAGAGGGTGTCCAGTCTTGGAGCACCAGCCTACAGGGTGAATATCTGGAGAGTCTGCATCTATCCAGTAGTCATAGCAACTGCTCCAGCCATCAAAGTGAACCTGGGTAACAGAAGAACACAGAGTCATAAGGATTCCTATGGTAAAACTTCCATCCACGGCATGAGCCTTCTGATTACACAGTATATTTAACACCCAATAAATCACTTCAATTATTTAAAATACTTCACTCACAACCTGAGGGAAAAAAAAATGCTTTCGAAACTACCAACAAATTAGACATCAATAACTGCCTTCCCAAAGATGCATCCGAGGCAGCCGTGCATACAGGTTTATTACACATATCCTTAAACGCTGTTAGCAAATGAAGACTAGGAACCATGGATAACATCTTCAAACAAGCAAAGGAAACACAAACACCACTGAGGTGATTTAAAAATCAGGGAACAGGGAACGGGAAAACAGGAAGAGCGGAAAGAAAGACCTTTGAGGTAAATATAAAAGGAAAATGTTTTTTAAATACATTGCCTGCTAGAAGCTCACCTGACTTACAAAACAACCCTGAACCATACCATTTTAAAATAGTCTTTCTCTTTTATAAAGATTTATTTTATTTTATATGTATGGGTATTTTGCCTGCATGGATGTCTGTGTGCCACATGCTCTTGCTCTCTCTGTCTCTCTCTCAAGATAAAAGCTCTTTGCTACTGCTCCAGCACCATGCCTGCCTGCCTGCTGCCCCACTCCTCTCCGTGACAGTCATGGACTAATGCTCTGAAACTGTAAGCAAGCCCCCAATTAAATGCTTTCTTTTATAAGTTGCCTTGGTCATGGTGTCTCTTCACAGCAATAGAAAAGTCACTGAGACAACACATTAAAAACAAATCATTAGTAGTGTTGATTTTTTTTATTAAATATCTAAAGAAAATAGATGCTAATAAATTCCTAAAGAAAATGGATCAAAGTACAGAACCAACAATTTTACTACTTAAATCAATAGTGTAAGGAAAAGAATACACTTTTCACCTAGAAGTATAATTTAGAGTCTTTATAAAAACATCCCATATGTTACAGATAATTTTAATATCAAAACAGCTAATACTTTTATAAAATACAATATTTCTTTAAAGGTCAGATCTGGTTGGACATTTTGTGAATCTGAAAGGTAACTCAGAAAAACACATTTTAGCTATGGACGCTTGCCTCTTCTGTCCTCTGATATTAAAGAGGTATCTGACTGGGAAATGGCTCCCATGTTTGTAGGATAAAAACAATGGGAGGAAGTGCTCATCCATCATCAGAACCAATGGTTGAAATGTAGGCTCTAAAAGTGGAGTTGGGACCAGAACATAGACTCTTCCTGGAAACTGTAAGTGTGTGAGAAGGCCCTCTTCTTCCCCAAGGCAGCCAGGATGCAGGGAGGCCCTCCCCCACATGTGCCAGGGTAATGTTCTTTTCGGCAATCCTTCAGTGGAGCAGAATGTTGTTTTTCAGGAAACAGAGAAAAATCCTGAACTCTAGGATACGACTTCCTAGGTTCTGCCTTCCCCAGGGGAAGGACCAGGATGCTGACAAAAGAGGTTTACCAAGGAGGGAAGGCTGGTTGGTATCTTGATTTCCTACACTATATCCCCCCCCCAAAAAAAAAACCAAAAAAAACAAAAAAACAAACAAACAAACAAACAAACAAAAGGCTGGAGAGATGGCTCAGAGGTTTAGAGCACAAGCTGTTCTTCCAGAGGTCCTGAGTTCAATTCCCAGCAACCACATGATGGCTCACAACCATCTGTAATGAGATCTGGTGCCTTCTTCTAGTGTGCAGGCATGCTTCCAGACAGAACACTATACATAATAAATAAATAAATCTTTAAAAAAAAAAGTCACACAGCATTCCCTCCTTACCCAGAATTTCGGTGGTGTAAAAATGCCAAAGAGAGAATTCCATATTGTGATCAAAAGAGAGAGCTCAGCTTTATACAACATTTTGTAGTATATTGTTATAATTCTCCTATTATTGTTGTTGTTACTCTAGTGCATAAATTATACTTTATTACAGTATATATGTATGCATAAATAAAACTACAGTGCATATGGGATTTTATGTTTGGATGCAGGCATACACTAGGGATTGTGGAAGATAGTAGGGATTGTGGAAGATAGCTCCCATAGACAAGAGAATACAGGCCCATTCATATATAGACAACAATATAAGCCTAGTCACAAAAACACCTCAAGTATTGTACCTTTTTCTTAATGTGAACAGACACCCAGGATCACCTGACACATGAGACTCAATATGAAAACAGAGGTCATGCTAGTTAATCAAGAAATTTGGGAAGGGGGAGCCTGAAGCAATGGCCCAAAGGTTAAGAGAATCTGCTGCTCTGGCAGAGGACCTGACTTTGGTTCCGAGCATCCACATCAGGTGGCTCACAATCAACTGTCAACTCTAGTTCCATGGGCCTGATTCCGTCTTCAGGCCTCCAAAGGCACACACACACACACACACACACACACACACACACACACACACACACTAAACAAACAAACAAAAAATATTTTAAGAAGAATTTAAGAAAATAATCAAGACAGAGAAGAAAAACTATCAGCAGTGTCCTCAGAAATAAAAAGATGCTTTAAAAAGAAGCAGGAACTAAATGACATTTAAAAAATTTTCTTGAAAAGCACACACACACACACACACACACACACACATCACAATTATAATTAAAAATGCAATCAAAAGTTTGAAAAAAGAGATAAAGGTAGTTAGTTCTAAGCAAACAGAAGTTTGGAACATCAGCAATGTATATAGAAACAGGAGTGTCAACCCAACAGCTGATATCAGAGCAGCAACTTCCAGAAAGAGAGCAGAGACCAGGAAGCTCAAAAGCAAAAGTAGAATATTTCAGAGTCTGCAGAACAGAGTGCTCCACAGTGTAAAGCCCCGAGGACTCAGTCTGACAAACAGAAAGAGGCCATCACAGAGCTTGAGACCCCCAGAGACAGACATCCCCCAAGTGCTGCAGAAATAAGCCCCCAGCCCACACAGATGCAATCAGAGTGGCCTTGGGTCTCCAAAAGCTCCAGGAGTGAGATGCAGAACAACGCAGCACTAAGGATAAAAGCTCCCTCCCTAGAACACCTCTCGTAGTAGCACTGACAGTCAAATATAAAGATGGACATTTTCTCAAATGCAAGGAGTGAAGAGATTTTTCTCTAATACCCTTTCTTAGGAAAACACAAAAAGACATGTTTCAGTGGGACAAAAGTACACTAAGCAAAAGAAGGCGTGTCATTCTACTTCGTAATTTTCAGGAAAATGAAACAGTCTAGTGTGTCAGTGAAAAGGAGTCTCAGGACGTAGGCTGTGAGCCTGGCTGAGAGTACCCACTCTGCTGTAGTGGGTAGCTGAAGAGTTGTGGGAAAAACAGTTCAAGGGAAAGAGATAGTTATCAGCTGCTGAAAAACACACTCACGCTTTTGATTCAAAACACATCAAAGCTACTGTAGCAGCTGAAAAAAAAAATCTAATAAGCTAGAAAGTGTTGGAAAGTAAACTACAAAAAGATCATTGACTACAGGAAAACCAAAGGGGGTAAAAGTAATTTAAAAAGACTTGACTTAGAAAATGAACAAGAGTTGTATATTTATAATAATAACACAGACAAGCGAAAAACAAAAACAAAAACAAAACAAAACATGGCAAGATCTAAATCCCGAGGTCCATCAACAGAAAGAAGACGAAGCAACTTAAAACGGAACTGAGAAGCCGGTATAGTGACGCACGCCTTTAATCCCGGCACTCAGGAGGCAGAGGCAGGAGGATTTCTGTGAGTTTGAGGCCAGCCTGGTCTACAGAGTGAGTTCCAGGAAATCTAGAGCTATGTAGTGACATTTTGTCTCAACGCAACAAAGGAAACTGAACTGAGAAACACCAGTGCACAGAAAGTGTTTTAAGAACTGGAGACAAACGGTCACACCCAGCTGAGGCAGACAGATGTGACTGAAGAGGGGTGCAGCTCCTCCTTCATGTCCTGTCCCCAGAGCAGAAGATGAGAGCATTCATTCTGGTCCTTGCCTTCACCAGCACCCAGCAGGAGCAGCAGCTACCTTATCCACTAGAGAAGCTCAAGGCATTAATGGTGGATAGAGGATAACTTTAAAAGTCGACCTTATTTGAGTTGACTTTATTCCCAAGACACTTAAAATACAAAACCACACCCATCCTCGGCATTTTCTGCACAAGGGAAATGACACTACTTGTGGTATTTTTCTCACAAGTTATAAGGAAAACCACTGCTGGATGCTTTTTGGGTTTTCAACACCTCTGCTGAATCTGAAACCCAGTTCCTGTTGTCAGCTGCCCCTCTGAGGTGTTTAGAAGCAGGTGAGACATCTGGACAGTGGTTGAGTTGAGCTGGTGACATTCATTCTAAAGACTGGGCAGTGATGATTATCCTCCATGCAGCCACAGCGGGCTCCTCTTTGGGTGCCACGGATTTACCAGGATGTTATTACATAAGACATCCAGCAACAAGTGAAGGGATGGGCTCCAGTCTCAAATTTTCCCATTCATTAGTGGAAACTGTCTCACAGTATTACATTCCTCTGGATCAAAATTCTCACACAAGTTAAAAAAAAAATTATTTCAAAATAACACAAAGCCTAACACTTCATAGTCTTAGTACTGTCATTATTTCTGATACATTTCTTTATGGAATCTACTATGAGTTTGTTGTTTTGGAAAAAAAAATATTTTAACATAATCATTTAAGCCTGAATATTTTGCTTCTCAGTATTAGATCTGTTGAAATACTCTGCATTAATGTAATGTAGATGCACAGTAATTTATTTTCCCCGTCAACTCATTACGATATGCTGATAATGACTTGCTGTCTTTAGAGACATTAGTATTCCTAACAGAAAAGTTAGCGGATTCTAGGAAAAAAGTAGGACAGGTATGATTCTGGCTAAAGAGAGAAATTAGTGGTCAAACCAGAAGCCTGTGAGGCCTTTGGGCATTGCATCAGTACTACTACACTGATTCCACATGTGGATGGAACTAGCAATATTTTCTATACACTGACTTACTTTAAGAGAGGTATTTGATGCTTACTAATCCAATTCTAGTAATTGGTTTTATTTATGAAGTTATTTATCTTACATTTTATAAACTACATCTAATGGAGTCAACAAAAAAAATGTAACCTCTTAAAAAGAGGATACTATTGGAGCACCATGTACTTATTTTCTTTTTCTTCTGAAGAGAATGTGTACCACAACATGTTATGTCTACTTTCTCCAAATACACATTCAAAATAAAACTGTCATTCATAATTTAGGAAAAAAATAGCTTGAGGCAATTAAAGGAAACACTTGGATGAATGCAAATCTTCAAAGCAGCAAAGCCACTTTGCATATTCCCATGGTTTTAGTAATTTAATTACAGGGCTTAAGTACACAGTCCAATAAGGTTTCCATTTAAGATACCGAGTAAGAAAGGTCAACGCCAAGCCAAGACCAAAAACACTTACTTTTATCCTGTGATCGAAAGTTTCCATTTAAGATACAGAGTAACAAAGTCAAAAAGCCAACCCAGGACCAGGAACACTTACTTTTATCCTGTGATCGTCCGTATCTGCTACAGTTGCTACTCTGATAAACAGGGGATTTCTTTTGTCTACCGCTTCAAGCTTCATTTTTCTCTGGAATCCATGTGGAGGTTTCTACCAGAACAGAAAAATGTCATGTCGTGAGGCAGAACAGCTTGATGGACAACAACAGCCACCAACAGTTGAATCGCTTAGGTTACCCATTCTTAGACTAGCAGTGAGTGACACTTTTCAGTCAACACACACAGCTCAATCAATACACATGCAAAGGGCAGCCTGAGTGTCCAGCTGAAGAGAAGACAGAAAGACAGAGGCAAAGGGACCATAGCTATTTATTTGATCAGCCACAGGTAAGACTAGACATTTTCCTTATGGGTTGAGGTGTCATGGTATCAGTCTATAGGCATGATTTTTTTTTTTTTTTTTTTTGGAGGGGAGTAAAAGGTCGTGATTTTATTGTCTTCATAACAAATTGGCTTAGAACTGGATCACTTGGCCTTTTCTCTTCTGATTGCCTCCCAGTTGAAAATGCTCGCATCTCTTATCTTACTAGCCAGCATCCTCTGCAGTCGGGCTCAGCACACTCAAATCTCTAGGAAGGAAAGCTTAACACTCAGAGGAAACCGTTCTGTCTCTGAGAAAGCCGTGGGCAGCGGGAAGTAAGGTGGTATTACATATGGTTTTGGTGCATTATATAAAATAATATGGAGGACAGAACAATTGCTGCAAGGATTCTTGGCGGCCAAGCTGGGGAAAGCTTAGTTCTACTTCTCACAGAGCAGCAGACACGTATCCTGCTGCTGCTGCTGCTACCTCCGCATCCAGGTTAAAAGCCTGCATGCTGAAAGGGGAGAGAAGAAGCGGCAAATCCTGAACTACCTGCAGGTGGAATCATAGAAATTCTTTCACAAGGTTTCTCTGTCCTTACTACGGCTTTTCTCTTAAAATTCATGATGTTCTTTCTACCTTAAACTATACTTACTTACTAACTAAGTCTACTATTAGAAACTCTAGCAATTTTTGCACAAAAAGTATCATCTATAAAGAAGAAAATTGTCTACGGAAGATAGAGTCATGTTTAAAAGAATGGTATTTTATTTTGAAACAGGATCTTCATACATAACCTGGACTGGCCTTGAATTGTGGGGTTCCTCATTCACCTCTCAAATATGAGGCTGATGAACATGTCCAGTGCCCGAGACTTACAAAGTTGTTTTCCCCCATAAATTCATGAGAAAATATCAAGTATAAAGCAGTATATTTGAGGAGCTGGGGAGATAGTTCAGTTGGTAAAGTGCTTGACTTGCAAGTTTGCTCCTTAGAATCCACACTTCAAAAGTGGGCATGGGAGTGCATCTGTGATTCCAGGTAGGGAGGTGGAGGTAAGCAGATCCCTGTGGCTCACACTGGCAAAATAAACTACTTGGTAAGTTTCAAACCAGTGAAACACCCTGTCTCAAAAGCCAAGGTGAACAGTATCGGAGGAACAAGATTCAAGGTTCTTCGGCACCCATCTTTATGCTTACCTCCCCAACACAGTGCACTATGCTTACCTCCCCAACACTCGTGCATCCACACATACAGAAACCACAGGGACAGTTTGACTTTCAAAATTGAAACACTTTGAAAGTATCTTCTTTGGCCTCCTGCTGCTGCTTCTCATTCTGAAGTCAGCTGACCAGTTTGGTTTCTTAAATGTTCGTGAATAAACAGCACCATCAACACCCACAAATCAAAGAGTACAAAACAAATTCTCTCACCACTTTGAAAGCTCTTGCAGGAGCAGGTAAAGAATTGGTTTCTTCTAAGTACTTATCCCAAGAAAAGTGTTTCATGTGTGAATAGCCTAGGAAATAAAGGAAACCATGAGTCCTATGAGGTTGTCATGAAGAGGAGACTGAAAATACAACTGTCCTAGAAAAATCATGACATATCAGCGGTGTGAGCCAGGAAAGAATGCATCCGTCCATAGGAAAACATGCTCCTCCAGAGCACGTCCACAAGGATAAGTTCCATTCTCATCATTGATTCTGACTCTCGTACTTTTTAGATGAGATTATAGGAAATAGCTTTATTAAAATAGTGAAATAATACATGGGGTTTGCAAGGATTACTTATGAAATATTTCAGATAACTCCTCCTTTTGTTAGGCTCAATAAAGAAAGAAGCCTATATCACAGAATATTTTTTAAAGTGTGTGTAAAAATAACCCCCTCTGCTCCTCCCCGCTGCCTTTGTTTCCTCTAGAGCCCCAAACCCATTGGGCAGGTACAACAGTGGCTTATTACGGTGCAAAATTTGCCACAGGACGGGGATTTACAAAATCTGCCACTATATTAGTTATGATGGAAGTCAGGTTTCTACCCAACTGAGAAATAGGTATAAACATGGACAAAAGAAAACTAAAATGAAGCCAATAGTCTGAGATTTCAATCAGGGCCCATGGTATCTCTGAGAGGTTTTTTTTTAAACACACACTATTGCTGAAATAGAAAAGAATATAAAGTTCTTCTTCATATGCTTAAGGATATCCTACAGTCACTGAGATCCTGATAGCAGTATCACCCTACTAGCACTAAGCAAATAGCAACCAGATCAGGTGTCTAAATAGCACTCTCCACTTTAAGAAAAAAAAAAAAAAAGCCTTTGAAGGAGTGACTATAGGGCTGGGTCAAGACAAGTGAGTATACAATGCTCTTAGCTGTTCCAGATAGCAGTTTGCAGAAACCAAGACCAGTGTGTGAAAAGGAGGTAGAAGCCAGCTTAAAAGAGCTCCTACTGGGTCCATCTTTAAAGATTTATTTATTTATTATGTATACAGCATATATGACTGCAGGCCAGAAGAGGGCATCAGATCCCATTACAGATGGTTGTGAGCCACCATGTGGGTGCTGGGAATTGAACTCAGGACCTCTGGAAGAGCAGTCAGTGCTCTTAAACTCTGAGCCATCTCTTCACGCCTAGGTACATCTTTAAAACACCTACATGAAATCAACAACAAACTCTTGGGTAAAGTTAGTAATCTACAGTTCTACTAAATACATTAACCAGATGAATGACTGGGAACTGGAAAAGCTAATGTTTGCAGAAGAATGTCAATTAATTATATACAAAAATAGATGGAATGAGAAAAATTACCATTACTCATTAGCATTTGTCAACTTAGACCAGTAATTAGTTCCAAATAGAAATATTAGCATATGGTATAACTACTGAAAGACAGATGAGATAGGAGGTAATTGCAAAATCTCAAAGATTTCTAGAAAAAAGTACTGCTAGAAAAGACTAGCAAATATCTCCTTGATTAATTCATGGTTCAAAAAAAAAAAAAGAGACTGAAATGCTGTGCCCTTCAAAAGATTATAATAAAAATACTGTGATATTTCTAAAAACAAAACAAAACAAAAAAAGTACAACTTGGAGATGTGTGTAAGTATGCTTTCCTTTAGTCCCACCACTCAAGAGGCAGAGGTAGCTGGATCTCTGATTTTGAGACCAACCTGGTCTACATAGTGAGTTCCAGGCCAGCATGCCTACCTGGTAAGGCCATCTCAAAAAACAAAACAAAATAAAAACAAACAAATGTACAAACTCGGGTCCAGTCATGAGGAAACGTCCATCATACTCAAATGACATCACTCTGTACAAAATGATTAGTCTGTAAGTCTCACATCTGCTAAGGTTGTAATTGTCAAGAAGAGTCTAGCTGGGGACCAGAAAAGCCTGCAGCTGAGCAGCAATGCCAGGTGCCTTTGCATAAATGACATTGTGGGGACAGCTGTCAGATCTGAATGAATCTCTGGCTCAAGTGGAAGTACAAATGAGTTTGGAAGTGGTCTTGAAACTTCTCTCCACTGGAGGATGTCTCAAAGTAATTAAAAAGGAAATATGCAAGCCTATACACACACACACACATGCATTTTACAGCATAATTAATGACCACACTTGCAGATAAAACACTTATATACATAAAATACATAAATAAATAAATCTTAAAAGAAATCCAGGGTTGGGGATTTAGCTCAGTGGTAGAGCGCTCACCTAGCAAGCGCAAGGCCCTGGGTTCATCCTCAGCTCCAAAGGGGGGGAAAAAGATAAAAAGAAATCCAGAAACATTCCAAATAAATTAACTGACAGACCATAAGTTCTTAGAAAGAGAAAAGCAAACTAAAACCCCAATGTGGCAAGTAACAAGATATAATAAAGATCCTAGCAGAAATTAATGAAATGGAAACTGAGGAACAATATAGTCAATCACTCCAGCAAAGAGTTGGTTCTTTGAAAAAATTAAACTGGATTGACAAATATTTTTTAGCAGCACTAACCAGAAGAGAATGAAGACCCACAACAGTAAAATTAAAGATGAAAACAAAAAGGTAAGAACAGACTACAAATAAATCCCGAGAATTATTAGTGAAACCTTGGAGCGCATATTCAAAACAAACAGACAAAAGACAAGGGACCTCTAGGGGGGGAATCCGACACATGTGTAAGTTACCTAAGTGGAAGGAAGAAGCTGTGAACAACAAAACAAACACACAAGCTACCAAAGCAGCCACACAGCCTCCCAGCAGAGGAAGCCCAGCGCGGATGAGCTGCTAATTCTTTCACATCTTTTAAGAAGAGCTCACTCCTGAAACTGTTGCACCACTACCAACTCACTCCACGAAGCCAACAACACTCTGATACACAAAACTTGGTAAACACACACACACACACACACACACACACACACACACACACACACGAGAAAAGCATAAACCAATTTTCTTGGTGAACAGAGACATAAAAGTTCTCAAAACATAAAAGAGTGAGCCTAAGTCCTTATCTCTCATCCTACATAAAAATTAATAGACTCAGATAAGGCCCTTTAAAACCTTAATGTCAAAATGAATAATATCAATATAACAGATATCAAGACATACTGGGGAGAGCAAGACAGATCCTTGCACACTGCTGGTGGGAATACACAATGGCACCGCCATTATGGAAATTAGTGTGCCGGTTCCTGTACAAACTATGAGTAGAACGACTATGAGGTGAAGCCACCCTTCCTGCATGTGCAATTTTGTACTTTTAAAACCTGGAAGAAGTACAAGTCTGGCTGCCAGAGATACAGGCATTGTGTTTAGAGCAAAACTACCCATATTAGCCAAAATATGGAACCAGTCTAGAGGTCCATCATCAGATGAATAAAGCAAATATGGCAGGTACACACAGTGGAACTTCAGCTAAATAAAATATTGACAGTCTTAGGAAAATGGGTGGAAACAGAGATCACTATGTGCTGGGGAATATTATTTTAAGATGTGTTACCTTTGTTTATGTTGCATTTGTTTAACTCTGTGGAACTGTGTTACTGTGCCTGTCCAAAACATCTGAAGGTCTAATGAAGTAATGAACGTCCAATAGCAAGGCAGAAGAAAGGATAGGCGGGGCTGGCAGGCAGAGAGAAAATATAGGAGGAGAAATCTGGGAAAAAGGAAGAAGTAGCCAGAGAAGGAGGAAGACTCCACGGGCCAGCCACCCAGCTATACAGCAAACCACGGAGTAAAAGTAAAAGTAAGATACACAGAAGTAGGAAGAGGAGAAAGCCCAGAGGCAAAGGACAGATGGGATAATTTACAGTTAAGAAAAGCTGGGTTGGGGATTTAGTTCAGTGGTAGAGCACTTGCCTAGCAAGCACAAGGCCCTGGGTTCGGTCCTCAGCTCTGGAAGGAAAGACGGAAGGAAGGAAGGAAGGAAGGAAGGAAAGACAGAAGGAAAGACAGAAGGAAAGACAGAAGGAAAGACAGAAGGAAAGACAGAAGGAAAGACAGAAGGAAAGACAGAAGGAAAGACAGAAGGAAAGACAGAAGGAAAGTCAGAAGGAAAGTCAGAAAGAAAGAAAAGCTGAGAAGAAACAAGCCAAGCTAAGGTCAGGCATTTGTAATTAAAAATAAGCCTCCGTGTGTGATTTGTCTGGAAGCTGGGTGGCGGGACCCCAAAAAGAGTAAAAGAGCAAAAACATCCAACAACAACTATGTGAGTAAAATAAGCTAGCCTCAGAAAGACATGTATCACATGTTTCCTTTCATATGCAGTACCTTGATTTCTATTTATAAGTGCATATTTGTGTATTTGGGGTGTGTGTGTGTGTGTGTGTGTGTGTGTGTGTGTGTATTCAAAGTTATTTTTAAAAGGCAAGGATTTTAATTTCAAAGAAGGGACAACGAAGACAGGCATATTTACAGAATACATGAACACAGTGTAGCCAGGAGAACTGGTCAGGAGATGGACAGACTGTGCATGATACTGTAAAGATGACAGAAAAGTTGTCCAAGGAAACTGAATGGTTAGACCCTTCTTTTCCGACAAGAGGTAAGACTGAGCCCTTAGAGGAAAAGGAAAGTGCATTTCTGTAAAGAACCATTCAAGTGCAGGCATGGTAAACTAGGTTCATAAGCCGATTGGGATTCTTTGCTACTCTTGCTTTTACATTTTTTTTTTAATGTGGTAAGATTTACATAAGACTGAATTTATCATTTTTGTCATCTTTGGTGTGCAGTTCTGGGCCATTAAAAACATCCTCTGGTATTTGGACATTTTCACATACAGTTCTGTGATCAAGGTGCTCCGCTTCACACTAATATCCACTGAGCCACCAGCTCCAGAGCAGTAGGGCTTCATGTCACCTGATGACCCTGCCTTTTCCTACCTGCAGGGAGCATGACACTTTCAACAGTGACACGTTAAAAAAAAATAATCCTTATTATGATGAGGCTGATGAATCTGTTTTTTGCCCTGCAAAACCACAAGGACACTGTTCATCAACAGTTACATTGTTTCTTGTCAAAGAGAAAGTGAGTAAAAAAAGAAGGCTCCACACTATTGGCAGACAAGCCCCCCAAAAAGCTTCAGGGAACAGAGATACTGGCTAGCACAAGCTACAGCAATCTGTGGTGGAACCAGAAATCACAGTGACATAAACAAAAGCAAATTCGGATGCTCTGAACTTAGTAGAAAAGTCTAAAGCCACAAGTCCTCACTTCAACAGGAACATCACACCTACCAGAATTGACCTCAACAATGCAGTCTGTGCTCCACTTACAACACCACATCTACTTTTCTTTCTTTCTTTTTCTTTTTAACTCTTTTTATTTTTGAGCTGAGGATCGAACCCAGGGCCTTGCCCTTGCTAGGCAAGGGCTCTACCACTGAGCTAAATCCCCAACCCCACATCTGCTTTTCTTATCTGACCAAGTTTATAGCAACTGTGCACTAACATAATTAAGTCTCCAAATGAATCTCAAGTTGAAAACAGAGAACTATTTTGACAAACTTTGTCAGAAGATGATAATGTAAGGCTGTGATATAAACAAAGCCAGTATTTAAAGTATGAGGCTCTAGCAGGGGTCAGGGAGTTTCCCCCAGCAGTGGCTGCAGGGCTTTGCAAAGTAAAGCTGCAACACTCACATTTATGTGTTTACTTATTTCCTACAGCTGCTTTTGGGCTACGACTGAGCTGAGCAATTGTGACAGGGACTCCAGGGCACACCAAACTTAAAGTATCTATGATCTGGCCCTTTACAGAAAAATGTGGTCAACTGTTCAAATATATGAAAAACATAGACACATTATAAATCCAAACCTGGTGGAGTAATCAGGGTTCTTCTATGTTCTTTACACCAGCCGACTGGATGGATGTGTGGACTGGATGATTCACACCTGCAAGTTATATAAATTAAAAAGCTATAATTATTAGAGAGACAGGCAAATACTGTTAGAAAGTTTTAAGAGGAAAATTAATTAGCAATTATGAACACATTCAAGAGTTCTATTTATTACAATCTACCCAATTTGAAAAAAGAATTCTAAAGGATCTTTCATCCTTCATATAAATATATGTATGAAGTTTTCACACATATAGTGTATTTTTGCTAGGTAAATATCATGTGGATTTGACACTATAGTTTTATTTTCTCACAAAAAAAATGTTGTTAAAGTCTAAAACTTCAAATGCAGAAAAAGTACCAAGAGAGCATCCTTTAGAAGCATCATGGGAGAAAATAAACTATGTAAAAGGAAAGCTAAAATTATTTTAGCATCTCTAAGGCTCATGGGTAAGATCACTATCAAAAACCAGCATGCCAGAGTACCTACAAAAATCAGGAAACTCATAAGAGGCCGTGGGAAAGGCAGTGTTCGAGGACTGAGCATGCATGGTGTGAAGAGGGTAATTGAACAAGGAGGATTAAACGGGGTGAGGGAGGGGGCAGGGCAGAGGGAGGGAGGAACAGAACAGGGAAGGTGAACTAGTGCTAAAGAACTTTAGAACACCATGCAGAAATCCATGGCTGCAGCAGCTTCCTACAAATTAAAATAAATAACACACACACACACACACACACACACACACACACACACACACACAGAGCATAAATGGCCTTGTCGTGTACTGGGAGTGTGGAATGCTTCTTCCAGATACCATAGACTAACAGAAGGTCCACTGCAAATAAACAGATACAGAAAGGGTAACAGCATGCTATTTCGGTTACTCCTTAGAATTGCAGATACCAGAGAATAAAACAAGGCGCCTCCCCCTTCCCTGCTTTCTCTTGCCCATCCTCTTCGAGATCATTAAGCACATATTTTTCCTATCAGCACACAATGCTGGTCCTTTGGATTCCTTGTTCCTCGCCCCACTCGTTCTATGAATTCCCTGCCTCAGCATGCAATGGATTTCACCCATTTATCTGCTCACTTGTTCTTTTAAGTGTCAAGTGAGGACAATGTGTCCAAACTTGATGTGCCAGACCCTGGACAGACCCTGAGGAAATGGCCATAGTACATTAAGTGTAAGTCCTTGTATCTGTAGCGTTTACAGCCTTGGAGAAAGGAACTGTAGGAATAGAAGCCCAGGATTCCTGAAGATAGATAACAATTCAGAGATGCTCAAGAACCTTATGTAACAAGGTGTGACATTTGGCTCTTCTGTATGTGCATCACCCCAGGATTACTTAAAACAGCTAGTACGATGTAAATATTACAGAAGTGTTACGGGCGATTATATTTAAGCTTGCACATGTTCAGTACCGTGGCAACCATCAAGGGCCTAAATTTATGAGCTATGGCTGGCACAGAGGAGAGCAGACACGTGAAGTAAAGGAATAGGTGGAGAATCCAAAGGTGCTCCTTTATAGAGGCTAGTCTAGCCTTTCATGAGGCAATATTTGAGCAGATACTTGAAGGATGTGTTGAAAGAGCGAAGTGAGTCACTCAAACATAGAGAGGAAACTATCCTGGGTAGAGACAAGGCCAAAGGTTCTGATGAGGGGATCCTAGCAGTGCTGTATCACAGGGAGGGAAGGACAGACCGAATGAAACAGAAAATACAAAATGATGTCAGAATGGAAGGCTACTCATTACATAATGAAGTGGAGGATTTTAATCAAGACTGAAGTAAAACATTGTGGAGGGTGTTAGGCAGAGGAGTATCTTAGTCTGATCTGTGTTTTAAAGTGATCATTTTAACTATTATGCGAACAGTAATCCTTCCTGGAAGCAAGAGGCAGTTAGAAGAGGACACAAACTGATCTCTGGCCTGGACTACAGCAGAGGTCATGAAAACAGCAAGGGATCGGGTTTAGATGAACAGTCTAAACAGAACTAAGAGCATTTGTCAGTACATTTAATATCGGATGTGATCCAGAGGAAGTCAGGACACTACAAGGCTCTGGGCATAGGCAACAAGAATGTAGCGGCCATTTCCAGGGCTAAGAATGACTGTTAGCAGCAGCTCTGACATCCCAAGTGGTGAATGAAAGCTCCTGCTGTCGGCATGATTAGCAAATACGTGTTAGACAAACACGAAAGAATGCCAAATAAATCACGGACATGAAAGTCTAAAGTTCACACAGAAAGAAGATTGGGGCCTAGTAACCCATGTTGGAGTTATCAGCATTGAAGTAACAGAAGCAATCAGCCGGATGCAATGGCGTTACAGATCAAGGGAGAGAAGCGAGGGCTGGTCGTGCGTGGGACCTGTGAGCAGAAAGGTCTCTAGGATCAGTGGCAAGAGCACAGCACAAAGGCTAGAACAAACGGGGTTCAGGGAGAACGGAGAGGAGGTGATGGAGACAGGGACAGCAGACATAAGTCGCTCAGTTACAACGGAGGCAGTGAAGTGAGGCCATCAGAGAGCAAAAGCGAAGATTTGTTTCATTGCTTAAGTTGGAAAATAATAAAAAAGGAAAGGACATGACTGGTCCCAGGTTTGGGGACCAGAGGAATTAAAAAAAAAAAAAAAAGAAAAAAAAAAGAAATTAAAAAGGAGGACATGGCTGCTCCTGGGTGTGGTGGAGGAGAAAGTTTATTATAGATATGTGGGAGAGCATAGCCAGGGGGCAGGGATGTCTGGGAGAGTCCAGAGTGGGCATACCCCTGAGCCATGTGAGAAGAGGGGAGAGGGGAGGAGGAAGAGGGGAACCAGGTGCAGCAGCCAGGAGGCCCCAAAGAGGAGGCCTAACCAAAATGGCTGGATTATATGGGCAGAGCATCTGTGGGAAGGACAGCCCAGCTCCTGGGCTGGAGACATTTAGGGGAGGGGGAGGGGCATGTCAGCCATGAGTGCCCATAAGGGACGGAGGAATTCAGGGAGAACCTGGAGGCCAACATCTGCTTTGATATGCTAAATAGGCACCCCAGCCATTTGTCCCAGTTTTGAAACCTAACAGGGTATGTATGGGGATTTTCTATTTTGTAGTATAAAATTACTTGAAAATAAAAGTTGGGTTTTTGTTTTGTTTTGTTTAAACAAGGCAAGAAGTATATATTAGTTAAAAAAAGAAATAGCTGCTGAACAAACCCCTGTGCCGGGGGCATCCCATATGCTAAGGATACATCGGGTTTTAAAACAAACTTCTCTTCCCTCAGGTGTGCACTGGTAAGAAAGATTCTTCAGAGAGGGTGATATCCTGGTGCCCAGGAGAGGTCAAGGAGTCAGTGGGGGGCAGGGAGGGGGGTCCCAAGGGAGCAGCTGAGCTAGTCAGCCAGGTGGAGATCAGGAAGGTGAGCCAAGGCAGGTGCAGGAGGAAGGCGTCTCTTCTCACTGGTTTTTCTCAGTTAAATAAGAAAGGAAACATCTGTTTGGAGAGGGGACAGAGTTAGAGGGTAAGAAGTCTGAGAGAGGAGACAGCCAGAAGGAAATGTAATCTGAAGGAGTAGACAAGGAGAAAGAGGCAAGGATTGAGGGCCCAGCTGGTGTTAACAGCCACAAAGGGAAGGTCACACCAGTCAGCATGGGGCGTCCCTGTCTCTAGCTCTATCCAATGGTCAGGCACAGACACAGTAGGCAGGAAGTGGATTCAACCTGCACTAGGATGCCAGGCAAGAATACAGGAAGAAGATAGAGACTGTTTTACAGGGGAGCAGTTACAGTAAATACTACAGAATGCCAAGAAGCCCATAGGCACACCACAGCATCATTCTTTAAAAAATGGTTAGAACCTTTCCCCCTCTGTGCTTTCAAAGATAACAAGTTTCTGAAACCTACACACACACACACACACACACACACACACACACACACACACAGAGAGACAGACAGACAGAGATGAGAGAGACAGACAGACACCAGACCAGACCTTACACTGGAGTTCAAATACACGTCACATGTCAAGATACTTCAAAACAGCACAAGATACTCCACTTTTGAGAATGTCAGTACATAGCCTATCAAAAGACTGTAAAGTTATACTATAAAGAAGCCAATTTGAATAATCGAAAGCAGCATTTCCTGGAGGTGATTAGTTATGAGACCGTATTTTATCAGGTAAACATGGAACATGACTGTTCTGCAAAACTCAGCTTGGGAAATAGTGGTCTAGAGATCACTAGGGGCCAGAGTCCAGTCTCCTTTTCTACCCAGATCTGTTGTGTCTGTACTGAGAGATGCTAGAATCTCAACCCGGCCTTCTCCATGGTAAACTAGAAGGTAGAACACCAGGAGTTCCTGGTAGGTAAGCAAAGCTAGTAAGTAGTAAAAGCTGAAGAACGTTCTAAGAACTATTCGAAGTGATTGAGATAAGTATGGTAGTCACCACCTTCCAAGCCACGCTCCTCAAGGGCACAGTGTTCAACAGTAACGTGCTGAGAAGACAAAACCACTATTGAAAGCTGCTTTTTTACTTCAGGAGAAAATACTTTTAACTTCAGGCTGGAGGGATGGCTCAGCAGTTAAGAGCACCACTGTTCTTCCAGAGGACCTGGGTTCGATTCCCAGAATCCATATGGTAGCTCACAATCATCTAGAACTCCAGTTCCAGGGGACCTGATGCCTGCTTCTGCCATCAGAGAGCTTGCATGCACATGACACAAAGACACATACGCAGAAGAAACACCCATACACATAATAATGTCAAGTTGGTCTATTTTCATAAAAGACACTTTAACATACAACTCCTTAGGATGGACTGTTAGAATTACATTAATAGGGTTATTTGGATACCCTCAGCTTTTCTTAATCATTTTGGTTATGGATTTTTACTGATGGTGTAGTACCTTTAAGGAAGTATTTCTAGTCCAGCAACTTGTGATACAAAAAGGGCTGTTTGTCTCTTTAGAATGAGGACCATGCTATATTCCCCTCCTCTGAACTCCACATTTTAGAAACCTCCAAAACCTGCTTTTCTCAGATTAGTACTCTCGTGTTGCATAAGATGCAAAAGTTTTAAAGTCGAAGCTAAGTTACAAAGTACCAGTTGCCATGTATCCAGACAGAAGCTCAGCAAAATCACGTCACATAACTGGAACTTACATCTTCCTTCTGAAACAACATTTTTTTCCTCTCTCAACCAATCTCATTTAAAAAGGGTACTGAAGCAATTTGTTTTAAAATTTACATTAAATTATATAACTAATGCACAAAGCAAAATACTGTACATATCCACGGGGTAGTATGCAATATTTCAATACATGAAATAATTATTCTCTATTTCTTTCTAAAATATTGTTATGTTATATTATACTAAATAGATTGCTATGATGTTTTAGCGATTTATATTTTCTCTTTACAATAAAAATACTTTGTAGGAGAAAAAAGTATTTATAAATAGCTTCATAAAAATGAAAAATATAAATACATACTCATTTAATTATTTCCTCTGTCAATCAAATATAACTGTAAAATGCCTACCAGACCAACGGTGATTATTTCAAAGCAAGAACAATAAATATCATTAGCTTTTGATTATACTGGATTCCTCTATAAATTACAATTAAGGGAATCTACAGCATATTATGTACTGCCTCAATATTACATAAGGCCTTACTCATAAAGATTGATTAAACTCACCATTTAAAAGAAAGGCACCGTCTCAACAGAGAAAGTAAGAATAGCCAGCCTCCTCTGACCTATTTTTCTCATACTCTGTCAGTAGCAAACAACGCTTCCCTCAGAAGCTGGAAGGCTCCAAACTCATTTCTTTTGCCACATCTTAGTCCCATCTAGTGTTCAAAGGCAGAAATGTAGCAAAGGGAGTAATAAGGAACTAACAGCACATCACTTTTCACTGTACCTCTCTATTTCGATCACTTGTGTTTTTATGTATGTCATGTCGGAAGTACACTGCAGAACTCTCTAAGTGAAAATGAATCACAAAGTCTGCTATGATCCATTCGGATCAAAGACTAGTCCCTTGTGAAAGACTCAGAAACAAAGAAAACAGTTCACACACACACACACACACACACACACACACACACTCATACACAAAACCTCATTATTTATGATTTAACAACAAAGTGAGAAAGACATGACTGAAGGTCATGTTATAGAAGTACAAACAGGCGAACCTCAACCCAAGGTTGAAAAGTTGTTGGCGGCCATCCCTGGAGTCTAGCCTTGAACTTGCTCTGAAGTTGAGGATGGCTTTCTTCTCCTAATCCCCCTGCCGCCACCTCCACCTCCCAAGAGATTACAAATAAGTACCATCATGTCACAGTCAAAAACTACATAAAATCACGTACATACGCACGGCTAGGCAGAGAGCTAAGCCAGAATATTTCCAGGAGCTTATGTAGGTAAACACTGAAGTCTCTTTCAAGCAACAATGGTTACAGATTTGTAAGAAACGCCGCCAACCTCTTCCACTGCCTCACCCCACAACATGATTGCCTATTTGCTAACCAGGACCTGACTGCCCAGCCACCCATCATAGGTGAACTCTCTGTTTTACTAATGAACTACAGTTTTCAACCAGCTGAATCACCTCATCCTCTCTTCCATCTTAGTTCATATTAATGTGCTTTTTTACTGAGAATCTCTTGATAACACGGTTAAGTTGGCAAAGATCAAAAAGATGCCATTTAGGCACCCTGAAATCGAACTTTTGTCCCCCGCCCCTGCTGAGAGAGAAGTGATTAGTGTGGCCAATAATCTAGTCTCAGATACTTCCACTTTCCCCTTCACAGTGCTTTCAGCCTTCCTCCAGCCAAGAAACCATACTCAAAACACTCTAGGTGCAGGGACCTCACCTCAGAAGATGACCTCACCACTCCCCTTTGGCTCAGTTTTTCTACTGAAGGTCCCTTACAGCCATTTGCAAACCGGTTTCTGTCCCTAAAACCCTTATTTGTGTCCTTGCAGCATGTGATGAAGTAGGCATTTGCTGACCCCTTTGCCAAGGGGGAACTAGGGCTTGAGGTAAGTAATCTACGTAATAAGCAGGTTGCCAACTTCTACACTCCCTAGCCCCAGGGCCGAACAAAGGCATTCTTTCCTTGGCCAGTGATTCTCCATCTTACATGTGCCCAGGCCTTATTTCACGGTGTAACTCTAACCTCATGTCTTCTGAGATGTGACCCCTCCAGTGAGGTTGAGTCAATCCTTTACTCCACATGCCATAGAAGACAGTAACAGTTGGTTCTACTAATTAAACACTAACCACCAGAGACTGGGGGCAAGTTTCTCTCCTACCCTAGAACACTTGCCCCCAGGGCTGAAGCTCAAGACCATCTGAATCTCATTCACACCCTCTCTTCCTGTCACCATTGACACCCAGTGCACCTCCAACTAAACTCAGTAATAAAAGACCATCACCTTTGATATCACTCCAAGACCCAGATTACAAATACATCAATATTACATTAGGGAGAAACAAAGTCATTATTGTTCTCAATCTATAAATATAAAAGAGATCTACTTTTAAAAAAAAGTTTGCAGTTTACTTAGGAAAAAAATGGGAAAAGACTGGGAGGTTTCTTGTAAATCACTAATTTGATGTTTCCCGCTCCGTAGATCTATTCCTTGCTAACTTCCGCCCATTTAGTGTGAGACACCACACTAAAATGAAGCCACAGTGCTAGTCACCCAGGGCTTTGTGCTGAACAACTAAGTCTTGCTGGCATGCTGTCCAGAATCCCCAAAGGCAAGGTCGCAAGAAAATCACCATTTCTTACAAGGAAGAACACTTCCCAGCACCTAAGGGGAAAGAAGAGGTGACTATTCTTATTATAGGTTCTGTCCCTGAAGCCCAATATCAGACAGCAGGAAGGTAAGAGGGAAAGAGGCCATGTGTACAATAGGTAGTAGGTAGGGTACAGGACTCCCAAGGTCACTGTCACAGGGCAAGACAATGCAGTTTCTTCCATCTTGTATGCTTGCTGAGGCCATTTCAGTTTTAACTAGAATTTGATCTCCTTGATAGAGACTACCATGGAAAATTACCCAACTTTATGCTATGGACCCTCAGTCAAGATGCCCCAGCTAACTTGTCTTTGCTTGTTAAACTGTCTACTTGTGCAAGCCTCCTCCTCCAGCTAACCACTTATCTTAGCTTCTGTTAAACTGCTTGCTTGTACTACTCCCCTACAGCTGTGGAGCATGACACCAGAAAGGAACTCTTGCCTTTAAAAACCCCTTACCCTAAGCACTCGGTGCTACACTTAGGTCCCTGAGTGTACTCCCAGCCGACTGGAATAAAGACTTTCAATTGGCCATAAGATGTATCTGAGTGGTTATCTCTGGTGGGATCCCTGTAACAGTCCTCACTTTCCTTCTGGCATCTTTAAAATAGTTTCTAGTTTTAATATTCTGTGATATGTAACTTTATTTCTAAGTCGAACAATCATTAAGAAACCCAGAGGGAAAGCTAGTTTATTTCTAGCATATACTATTTTCCTTTCTTTAGTCCTGGATAAGTTTTCATCATGTTCCTCTTTAGAAGGAAGAAATATTTTATTACAACTAAACATGTAGTATCTCGATGAAATAGACAGGTGCATGTTTTCCATTCCCTCTGTGTAAGATGGAATAGAGTATCCCTATCCTATTCAAAGGGAGGTAAACATTCTCATTTCAAAAACTACTTTGAATTGAAAAAGGAAAGGGAATCTGTAACTTCAATTACACACTGAAGTCATTTATGAAAAAAAAAAAATTCAGAGACTAGAGAACTGGAGAGATTCCAGAGCACTCAAGCAATTTTTTAATGTGCCTTAGCTACATACTGGGGAAGGGAGCACACTTTCTCTTTTCGACAATTCACATGATTTCATGTCAAGAGAGATATAAATCATCCTCAAAGGACAATTCCAGTCTAAAATTAAGGACATTCGTTTATGCTTTTAAAAGTGTCAAACCAGTAATAAGAGATCAGATGTTCACTTTGTTCTTTCTCAGAAGGAACCACAGTCCTTTTTGTTTATTCACCACGGTACCTGACATCAGAGAAAGTGCATGTGCCAAAGCTGCCCATGGTCATTACTTTATTCCAGAAATCCATGTACAGAGGCAATGCCATAGCAAAGAAGTAATTATGGCTTTAAAACTCCGTGATGTGCTGGGCATGATGGCTAAGACTTTAATTCCAGCACTTGGAGGCAGAGGCAGGATGGTTCTTGTGAGTTTGAGACCAACCTGGTCTACAGAGCAGGTTTCAGGATAGCCAGGGCTATCCACAAAGTGACCTTGCCTCAAAAAGCAAACAAAATAAATAAATAAATAAAATAAATAATGACGAAGACAAAATCACTGTGACACTTACATGGTCATACAAATAAACACTAATTCATTTTGTCTACAGAGAACAAAAGAGCAAGTAAGACAGTCTTTTGTAGGGGGGCTAGGGCGATGGCTCCAGAGATAAAACATTTGCTACATAAACAAAGACCAGAGTTTGGAATCCCAGCACCAACATAAAGCCAGGTGGGTGTGGCAGCCAGCCAGTAATCCCAGCACTCAGGAGATAGATAGGGAATCCCCCAGGCAAGATGGCTAGTTAGACTACTGAATTAGCAAACTCCAAAGATCAGTGCCAGATCAGTGCAAGGCTGGAGAGATGGCTCAGAGGTTAAGAGCACTGGCTGTTCTTCCAGAGGTCCTGAGTTTGAGTTCAATTCCCAGCAACTGCATGGTGGCTCACAGCCGAATACTCACTGTATAATTAATTAATAAATAAAAATAAATAAATCTTTAAACATCGGTAGAAGACTCCACTTCAGAAAACAAAATGAAGAGATCGAGGAAGAAGCTGACTTTAATTTAATTTCTAGCCTCCAGATACAAACACACACACACATACCCACACAAGAAAACACATAGGTTCAATGATTCCCCTTCTTAAATAATTCAAGTGAAACTGATATTGAGAAATTCAGTATGATCATTATTGACAGGTCTACTGAATATACATATTAAAAAGTGAACTACAATGGATAAAGGTACTTGTCACTAACCCTGACAACCTGAGCTCAACCCCTAGGACTCACATGGTGGAAGGAGAGTACCAATTCCCAAATGTTGTCCTGTGACCTCCATGTACACTCCCCTTAGTAAATATAAACATACGGAATACATTTTTGGAAAAGAAAAAAGTATGAAACATTTACACAAGTTAATGTTCACTTGATAATGGTCATGTTACATCTGAGATGTCTCTAAAATATTTTTATCTCACATGTTCTTAAGACAGAAACACTCCAGAGATGTTCTTCACCAGGAAAAACAATTCTAGTAATCAGCTGTGAAATCAAGTGCAATGGTTTAGGATGGGGCTGTAGTCTAGAGGTAGAGGACTTGCCTAGCATACACAAGAACATGGGTTTGATCATCACATCCATGAATATAAAAGTTAAATGCTCTGTTATAATGATATTATAATTGCATAATTTCATAGTATAGTGTTTTGTTTTGTTTTTTGTTTTGTTTTGTTTTTTGGTTTTTTGAGACAGGGTTTCTCTGTGCAGCTTTGCACCTTTCCTGGATCTCACTCTGTAGCCCAGGCTGGCCTTGAACTCACAGAGATCCACCTGCCTCTGCCTCCCAAGTGCTGGGATTAAAGGCGTGCACCACCACGGCCCGGCTAGTATGGTGTTTTTACTATTGGATGTAGTATATCTAAAAATGACAAGATTAAAAATAATGTTCTTTAATTGGTATCATTTATATTCAGCTATGTGAGTGGTTCAATTAGCTAAGAATAAAAATATAGAAAGATGATTAAAATAAATTCCTAAAAACTTACACAAGACGCTCAAGAGGAAAAAGAAAGTGAGTCTGTGAATGCATGCACACGTAGGTCTATGCTGGGAATACAGGGACACAAATTTCAATTCTATGTTATGAAGTCAAGTCATACACAAATCCTGAGTCATCTGAAAGGATGTTAATTAGAAGAAATACATGGGACAAGCAAAAGCTTAAACTCTGATATAATAGGAACAAGTGGAGCAGAACTTTGATTTAATCTTGCTTTTTCTTTTCCATTCTTTTCTTTTTCTGTGTTTGGGTATTTTGCCTGCATGTGTGTCTGTGTACCATGAGTGCAGTGCTCACAGATGCCAGAAGAGGGCATTGGAACTGGAGTTAAAGCAGGTCATGACCAGAGTTTGCAACCCCAGCACCAACCTACAGCCTGGTGGGTGTGGCAGCTAGCCAGGAATCCCAGCACTCAGGAGACAGATAGGGAATCCCCCAAGCAAGATGGCTAGTTAGACTACTGAATTAGCAAGCTCTAAAGATCAGTGCGGGGCTGGAGAGATGGCTCTGTATATCTTCATTGAAATACTACATGTTTAGTTGTAATAACGTATTTCTTCCTTCTAAAGAGGAACATGATGAAAACTTATCCAGGACTAAAGAAGTATATGCTAGAAATAAACTAGCTTTCCCTCTGGGTTTCTTAATGATTGTTTGACTTAGAAATAAAGTTACATATCACAGAATATTAAAACTAGAAACTATTTTAAAGATGCCGGAAGGAAAGTGATCCCACCAGAGATAACCACTCAGATACATCTTATGGCCAATTGAAAGTCTTTTGGGTGAGCTAATCAGCCCAGGTCATTTGGAAGAGCAAGCTATGCTCTTAATCACTGAGCCATCTCTTTAGAACCATCATTTTTATTTTTTCAAGACAGGGTCTCATACAATCCTGGCTGGTCTCAAAACTCCCTAGGTAGCAGGGGATGACTCTGAACTTCCGATCTTCCTGCCTCACCTCCCAAGAGCAGGATGACGCCAGCCACCACACGTAGTTAGAGCTTTTTTGTTTCATTATAAACTTCACATTGTTCCTTATTTTGAACTGTGTACTCACTTTCCCTACATAAGCATTACATTTTCAAAAGCACACATTAATGGAAAGGGTCTTACCAATAGTCATAGCTCTCATCCCAGTTGTCAAAATGGACCAGGAAACGATTGTCCACCATGTCTGTTACCGTAGCAACACAGATGAAGGAAGGGTTCTTTTTGTCTACAGCCTCAAGCTTCATTCCCACTCGAAAGCCTGATGGGATCGCTGTCTATAGAAACATGCAGATTTAATTAGAGATAAGCACACTTCACAACAGTGAGATCTACATACTCTGTGCCCCAGCTCCAAGGACACACATCCACAGCTGTAGTCACCTAATAGAAAATGCAGTGGGGTTCCTTTGCACTGGCAACAAGAAAAACAAAGCTCTACAGTTACATTCAATTAACTATCTGAGCCTCAGAACTGTAACATCGGCAACCTGGCAGAGTTTAAAATAATTACTTTCAGTGTGTGCTTTAATACCTTAGTTAGGAGAGTAATACAAGGCAGGCAACTTTTATTCACCACATGGCTGATTGCCTAGCCTTCTTTTCCTTGATTATAGATTGGACAATAAAAATTATTTCACACGAAAGATACACTTAATTGGGTTAAACACGCAAAGTCAGTACAAACTCGCTTCCACCTCTGAGAAGATCTCTCCGGTACTCTACAGAAAGTAGGTCACCATCATATATGAAAAGCGGCAAGCTATTACAGCTGTGGCTTACTTCTACAGACAGTTTTGATTCACAGCAGCAGCACAGGAGCTGGCTGTTAATACACGGTGTCATTAGGACTATTACGTATTTTAAGGCTATGTGCAGATTACCAGACATCTGGGATTTACAATGAGAATATTAGAAGTTCACTAAGCTAGTGCCTGAGTGACACTGAGTGTAAACAACCTTTACCATCTTTCATGGAAAGACATCCTAATCTCAGACTAGGACATGTTCATTGCGTTAACTATAAAACAATGTAAGTCATTTCTACCCTCCAATAAAACCCCTTCCTTCCAAACTGAAGCATACAGGCTACTCTAATGCTGTAAGCAAGCGTGCTACCTTTCATTTTACAGTAAAAGATTAAAGTGAGAGTAAAATTATATGGCTATGGTTGCAAAAACGTAAACAAGTATATCTGAAAATGCTGTGAGTCCTGAGTGAATTAAAGAGTACAAATAACCTACTGAAAATGTACCAGCTATTCGCACCCTGAAATTATATATCATTTATGACCATGAATATCTGAGTATCCTGATGCAGAGAAACTAGAAACAGGAAACTTAATTACCTCTCAAATACCAACAGACAGCCTAAGATGAGGTTGGATGCTAACCATGCCCAGAATGTAGCGGTGGTTCAAGGCAGTTAGTTCATCACACCGAGATGAAAGTCATCATTGAGGAACAGCCGTGGGGCAGAGACAGCAGGCTGCTGAGCTTCCAACCAACTGACCTTCCTCCAGGGAAATGTCTTGTCAGAGAATATATACTGACAAGGCAGTATTTACATTCCAGTGATTAAGCTGTCTGCCCAATTAAGAGATAATAAAACAGGCTGACCATCTTTTTTTCTCTCTCCTTTCATTCGTATTTCAACCTAGTTTATGTTCAATTTCATCAGAGAACATTTCTTCCATGAGATTTGCAGCCTCAAACCCGCTGCCTGATACCCTGGCCTGGATGGAAAGTTTCCCCCATTGCAGATAACTTGCTCCATTTAGAGGGAACCCTGATAGTGATGTTGCTGCCTCTAACCTCTTACTCCCTGCTACCTAAAGGATGAGCCTAGGAGAGGAGGGTGCTGTACTTTTAAGAGAGCCAGGCTCTGGGCATGTGTTCTACTCTGTCTGCTGTGGCTCCAGGGCTCTCCCATGATGCCGGAGTAAGGTGCGATAGAAAAGAAAACCTTTGATTCCAGGGCTCAGAATCAAGAGACTCATTTGTCTGCAGTGAAAGGTCGTATATGTCCTCCTATCTAGTCCTTGCCAGCTCTAAGGATGACATTTTGTTTGCCCCTGCTCTAATTAGATCACCTCTTGGGAAGGAAAAGTGTAATTCATAAGTCTCTCTCAGATATGCCCTGGGAGGAACCCCGAATAAAAGCAGAAAGACAGCAAAGAAAGAGACAATGCCTGCACATCTGCCTTCTCTTTTGCTACAACTACAGCAAAAAACAAAGCCATGAGCTGCAATAAAGCCATGGTGGGATCCCTGGAGACCTCCTGCCTGCAAACTCAAACAGGGCTGTATCCATCACACTGTGTGACTCCCATCTGAACAGCTCCTTGTTCGATGATGGCAACCGTACAATATTCCAGCCGATCTAATTTTTATGCATCTTAATTGTAAGTCACACCTGGATTTCCTATTATGTTGTCATACCATTCAATAAGACAACCATAATATGGCCATAAAATCGATATTTACTCATGAAGAATTTAAGCTCATTTCAAAGTTTAATTAAGATACGTGAATTCCACTCACTAAGGCAATAAAATTTATTATAGTTCCTTGTTATCACTTGTGATTTATCCTATGAGACACTTAAAAAAAAAAAAATCTCTCCTCCTGAAAGGAAAATTATTTTGGATACACTTACTATGTTCTGATTTTCAAATAATGACTTGGGAGCAGCCTGGGCTTTGCATGTCTTCAGGTAAGACTGCCAATTAAATTCTTCTTCTTTATACCCTAGAGCGGAAGCACACGTGGGCAGACTTAGGGAACGCACGAAGCATTACCAGCTAATGCCGGATCCTACTCTGCCTACAGCTGAAATGTGTTCAAATCAAGCAACCAAATGCCTTGTTCAACACATACAATTTAATCCACAATTGATAACTCTATATTTTTTTAGATACAGGTTGTGTTTACCTTCAACAAACTTTGTTATTATTTTTAAATTCTAAATGGAGTAAGGAAGCAAATGTATTTTGAGCCAGGTTGGCTTTGTCTTATCAAGCTACTTCCATCAGCATGTGGTAACAATTCCTCAGAAGCAGGGCTAGTGAACGGGAGTCATCACAGTCCTCATTCCTCAGTTTCCCTCACCTTGTTTACTTTGAGAGACTAATATGAACAAATAGGAAGTTGGGGAAAAATCATTTTAGTTCTTCAAAAGAAAAAATGGGAGGGGGCATGGATGATCCCAGGTTCATCAAAGGTTTTCATAAATGACAGTAAGAGAAAAGCCCTTGTCTAACATGGCCCATTCATCAGTCAGCATTTTCTTATTAGAAGTGAACTTCTAGATGGGCTTTTATATATCTCAAATGCCATACTGTCTTTAACTTGTAGTTAGAACGCAGGGATGGTAGCCTACTACAAAATAACCTCTTTGGGGCTGGTCAAGCTCTTCCCTAGCATGTGCAGGGGTCCTGAGCTCCATGCCCAACATTGCAGGGAGAGGGGACAAAAGTATCCAACTGATAGCTTAAATTTTTGATCTCTCAAAAAAGTTAAAAAGAAGCAAATATTATTAAATACATAGGGGATGAGCTGAAAGTGATAATATTTGTTTTTTCTGGGGGGTGTCTTTTACAATTATAAAACAGGTTTAAAAAAAGCAAACAAAACCCTGGCAGACTGTAATATAAAGGGTTCTACTGGGTATGTTGGTGTGTGCCTATCTCAACACTCAGGAGACAGGAAAGACAATGAAGAGACCATTTTGAGACATGGCTTCATGTCTCAAAAAAAAAAAAAAAAAAAAAAAGTAAAAAGCAAAGCACTCCATTTTAGCTAGGGGCATAAATCAGTGTAAAGCACTTGCTTAACATGAATGAAATCCTAAGCTTGATCCCTAGCACTGAAAAGTAATTATTACTAGCCCAACATCTACGCACGGTAGCTTTCAGTACTATATTTTCTTCTGCAATATCTAGAATATCAAAACCTGTAGGTTCAAGGAATAATTTCCCAAGATACTCATATTCATATTCTCTCTCTCTCTCTCTCTCTCTCTCTCTCTCTCTCTCTCTCTCTCTCTGGTCTTGGCCTTGAACTCACTTTAAAGCCCAAACTGGCCTCTAACTCATGATTTCCTACCGCACCCTCCCTAGTACTAGGATTACAGGTGTGTGCCATCATATCTGTCTTCTCAAGACTTTTTCATATAATGAAATAGCAGTAAAACTAATGTGTCAAATAATTTTATTCAACGCTAAGTGTATATATGTGTATGTAGTCATACATATATACAGATAAAATGGATCTGTATGTAAAAGTTGTTTATAGTCAATAATTATTATTATTCAGGTTTTAATCTATATGAAAATATGTATACTGAAATAATTCTCTTAAATTAGATTTCTTTGACTTTAATAAACATGTTTTACATTATGCGCAATAAACTTGACATAATTTTCATAAAAAATAACTTCTAAACATTCTAAGTTAGCATCTAAGAAAGTAAGATTTTACTGAATTCAAAGCGTGAAACAAAAAGTAGCAGTACCTTTTGGAGGCTGGAGTTTATGGCTAGTTTTCTCACACCACCCTACTGGGTGGATGTCCAGAGCATCTGCATTTACCCAGAAGTCATAGCAATCCGAATATCCATCAAAGTGAAGCTTTATCCGATATCCACAAACCTGAAATAGGTAAGCAGGTTCAGTAAGTTAAAATATACATACATACACACATACAATAATAATAATAATCATCATAATAATAATAATAATAATAATAATAATAATAAAATTAACTTAGGTATCAGGTATGACCTATCCTTGGGTTAAGGAGATGGCATTGTCAGGAAGGTGATTGCCACACAAATGTGAGGACCCCACAAAAAGCTGGAGGCTGAGTGCAAAGCCAGCACTATGACCCCCCCAAAAGTGAGGAAACTGTAGTTACTGCCATGGAAAGGCCTCTAAAACAGCCTGCCCAAGTGGCAGAGCAAATTATACAAGGTGAGTCAGTCTGTGAGAAAACCATGTGTGCACTTACATATATGTTGTACATCTCCTTCTAAAAATGTACGGTCATTTATACACATAATTACCTATATATGTGTGTGTGTGTGTGTGTGTGTGTGTGTGTGTGTGTGTGTGTGTGTGTGTGTGTGTGTATAGAAATTTATAAAGTCCTAAGGAACATGACAAAATACTGGCAATTATTACTTCTGGGAAGTGAAAATTATGAAAGGAGCCAGGTGTGGGGGTACACACCCTTTAATCCCAGCACTCAAGCAAGCAGATCTCTATGAGTTCAAGGCCAGCCTGGTCTACAAAGGGAGTTCCAGGATAGCCAGGGCTACACGGAGAAAACTTGTCTTGAAAAACAAAACAACAACAACAACCGACTCCTCTGGAAAGGAAAGAAAAGGAATAATGTCCTGTTTATGTTGTGTATGTGACAGTCTGGCAATGGGACCAGGATCTGTCCCTGGTGCAGAAGTTGGCTTTTTGGAGCCCATTCCAGTGGTGAGTTACCTTGCACAGCCTTGATGCAGGGGGAGGGGCTTGGATCTGTCTCAACTGAATGTACCAGGCTCTACTGACTCCCCATGGGAGGCCTTGCCTTTTCAGAGGAGGGACTGGGGGGTGGGTGGATTGGGGGGCAAAGGCTGTGGGGGGGGGCGGAGGAGAGAAGAGAGGGGATTTGTGATTGGTATGTAAAATAAATAAAAATTTTTTTAATTAAAAAGAAAAGATTCCAATAGAAAAAATGAATGCATATATAGCATATACAAATTCACAATTAAGCCCACTCCTCCCAGGATTTAGAGTCCTAGGTGACACTGAGGTCCCTGGGGAATGCAATTTCTCAGGAAGGCTGAGGGCTACTCCCACCTCCACTGTCTCATGCCCAGAGGGAGCTCAGGGGCCTCTGGTCTACCCTGTCTTGCAGGCAGCTGTCTCTGCTCCCCTCCTACAAGTGAAGCCATTAGTTAGTCATTTATAATCCCTGTGGTCACAGTACTCTGAGCTTGTCCTCCTGGACTCTCCTGTCCTCTGCAATCCTGTGCTTTGGTAAACAACCTCCTATATCTTCAGCCTCCCTGCCTAGAGACCGCCTTGCCTGGAGGCTTTTCATTCTCCACAGTTGACTCCTGTGACCTCTTCCTCCAAGGCTGGGGCCACAGGGTTACACGGTCCCTCACCCTGGTCATCCTCAGTCTTATACTCTATCATGCCCCCTCTCATTAAGCCCCTGAGCCCCAGCAGAGTCCTCCTCTCCATTCTGAAAGACTTACATATCTTTCCTTCCTGTGTCACACACAGCTCCTATGGAACTGGTTCCCACCAGGAACTATCAAGCCTCTCAACTCCTACATTAAAGGTCTAACCCTAGGGAGAAAGCCTCTGTCTTCCCAATTTCTGGCCCACCTCTTCCCAAGATTCTAAGAGTGTACCCATACCTAGCCTAGTGAATACTTCTGGGAAGGAAAAACTAAGTCACTTTTCATTATTCATATGTTCTGTACCTATGAATTCACTTGCTTGTTAAAATTTATTTCTAACCGGGCAGTGGTGGCGCATGCCTTTAATCCCAGCACTCGGGAGGCAGAGGTAGGCGGATCTCTGAGTTCGAGGCCAGCCTGGGCTACCAAGTGAGTTCCCGGAAAGGCGCAAAGCTACACAGGGAAACCCTGTCTCAAAAAACCAAAAACATAAAAAAAATTAAAAAAAAAATTATTTCTAACCCCAAATAATATGCTTGGTGCTGGTAGAGATGTGAATACAGAATGACAATATGTGAGTCACCCAAGATCCAGGTTCCTGGCAGGGACTGGTAGGGCCTTCTTATTGGGACTTTCCTCCTATGAATAAGTACCCTAGAGACTCTGTTTAATACCTTGTTTTCCGCTTCTTCAGCCTTTCTGATGGTAGTTTCACGCATTAACCTCTAAGATCCCAGAATGCTATGATGTACTTAACAGAGGAAACGTGTGTGTTATAGGAGCTTGCTGATGAATGAGAATTCAGTTTTAACACAACAATAATATAATTAATAAGGAGTCATCAAACAAAAGCAAGTGTGTGTGCTGACCAAAGCGTTGTGACCAGAGGCTCGTAGGAACCTAAGCCTTCATTTCCTGTAGGAGCAATGGTTTCCCGTGAGCTACTCTGAGGGACGTAATAACCTGGAGGAAGAAGAATGGAGTCACCAGAATCAACTACCTGGTGGTAATCCCAGCACTCAGGAAACTGAGGCAGGAGGGTCTGTGAGGCTAGATTCTCCACAGTAAGACTGTTAAGAAAAGAAATCAACTCTGAAGGAATGCTGGCTGTCTCCACTAGCTTCCTTTCTCATTATTCACGCTAATCTCTTCTGTCTTGCCACCCCCCACAGTTACTGCTACGCCTTTGACAACTGTTCAATACAAATGTCAAAGAAGCGACCCTGTCAGCTTCTAACAGGCAAGCCTGCTGTGCTCAGGTGGCCAGCCTTTCCCCTTCAGTCCTTGGAGTAGAGCCTGGAAGCCTCAGGTATCAGGACTCCATCTGCTCTTTTGCCCTCTCAGGGCAGGGGGTAGATTGAAATAAAGACAAAACTGTTATTCAGTCTTAGGTAAACAAATTCTCACACATTTTTTGGGGTGAGATTTAAGGACTGATAAACCCAAGGAAGGCCAGTGAAACCTAAAATGACCTCAGCAAGAACAGGAGATGGAGAAGCCGCTGCCCTGCCTTGCCCTGTCACACAAGCAGTAACAGCAACATGTGTCAGAGACAATGTATCCATAACTTTTCATTCCGGAGTGCCAGGGTTGGTTCTTAGAGGTACGCAAAGGCAGAAACGAGAGATGAAGGGATAAAAGACTGTCCATTCAAGAACATAGTTGGTGATGTTGGGGTTGGGGACAGGGTCCCACTATGCAGTCTAGCTTCAAATTCACCATCCTCCTGCCTTAGAGTAATAGATGCCCATCCAGTTGAGAACAAAGTGCAAGCAGTTGAAATGAACAAAAGCAATCCTGTGGGACAAGTGTTAGTCTACTAAGAACTGCCCACATTCCAGGTTCCTCCTCACCTTCCGTCAGCATCAACTCCCAATAGTCATCACTAATGGCCGACCACCAGCCTCCATCTTTGTATTTTCCTATGAGCATGCTCTATACTACCCCCGCCCCTACCCCAATAAAAAGCAATGTCATAGCCTGGTTTCCTGCAGTCTGTTTTCCATCCCTGCTCAGAGACAGCCATTTTGGTCCCCCACCCCCTAATAAATCTCTTACAGAAGGTCCATTGCATGGTGTGATTTTTGTGGCATTCCTTGGCCCCAGTCTCCAAGATACCCTTTTGTAGCAAAACTACAACAAGAGCCCATGATAAAAAACTAAATGTGTAGATAGGTCACAGAAGGAAGAAGCAGATTATGCATAATGTAACATTTACATGTAAAGGAGAATATATATATACATATACATATATATATATTCATATATATATGTATATATACATATATAATTTTATGTGCAGAGAAGGCATCTACTAGAAGCAAGCAGTAACTGATAAGGGTGATGCTTTCTGGGATTTGGCAAGAGGTAGATGGGACAGAGATCAGTACACTTAGACTCTGAAGTTTTCACAAAGAGCAAACAGCTTTTATAATCAAAAATCTACAGTAAGTAAAATAAACCTTCAAAAAACAAGATTCGGGCTGGGTTTATAGCTTGGTAATAGACTGGTTGCTTAGCAATGTGAAGGAAGCTCTGGCTTCCATCATCAATACCACAAAGAAGTAGTAAACACTGGAGTTAAAATCCACCCCTCCCCCCAAGGCCCTTTCTTTCACAGATAAATCTCTTAAAAGCAATCTAGATTTACTGAATTTTCAAAGTCAATCCTGTCCCCAGATCCATCCCTTAAACACTGAGGCCCAGGACACCAGGGGCCCAGGATACCAGGCTTCACCTTCAACAACAGCACCTGGCCTAATGGCTGCTCCCTCCCAAAATCCCATCTACAAGACAATCAGTCAGCACTGGGCGCACAGTATGCTCCAGGTAACGATAGTTACTGTGACCACCTCACACAATCATTGTATTCTCTGCCTTCTGCAGGAAGCGGGCTTCTTACAATCTAGTCACTGAGAACTCTAGTTCTAGTCAGTAATCTAGTCACTGAAACTAGTACCTACACCTTACTCCTTTGGGGAGAAGGTTTTGAAAGATCCAAAACCCTAATGCAGTGGAAGAAGTAAGGAGACTACCACAGGAGGAAAAAGAATTTAAAAATACTCTCAGTAATATAATGATACACTCTGTGTGTGTGTGTGTGTGTGTGTGTGTGTGTGTGTGTGTGTGTGTGTGTTTTGCTTGGTTCCGTTTGTCAAGGAACATACAGTATGTCAAAGTCTATGGAATCAGACGGACATCATTTCAAACCCTAGGTCCACCACCTTGAGACCGTGTGGCCTTAGACCGATCACTTGACCTCTCTGGTTTCATGTCCCTCCTCTGTGAATGAGGGCTGAAAAAAAATTATATGGGTTGCACAAGACATATCTCACAATGATCAGGAGAGGCAAGATATATGAAAAACACTGAGCATCCTGCCTCACAGGAAGTAAACACCCAGCCCAGGGCATTTCTCCCTCGTCATTACGGCCCCACAGCCACCATTTTATTTTCCAAGCAAACACAAGGCAAAGCTCACCTCAGCCACAGTGAGGACACAGTACACAGACTGATGCTCCGGGTCCACACCTTCTAGCTTCATACCGACTTTGAATCCATTCTTGCCGTATGGGAAGGACTGGTGCTGTAATATAAAATAACAGCAGCATTGCAGAACCACTAAGTGGGACCAGTTTCTATTCTTACAGAGAGCCCTTGGGGCTGGGGAGAGGGCTCGGTGGCTACCTGCTTCCCCAGCACAAGTAGGGCCCTGCATTCCATCCCTACCATCCCAAAGATGGATCTCACCAAAGAAAAGGGCTAATGAAAGAGGAAAAATTCCCCAAGGCTACAAACAAGTCATGAAAAAGAAATCTCATGATTGATAGCCTGCGTCTTTGACAGGTTTGAACAGACAGTCAACTCTGCCCATCAGAATCACACAAGATACATTTCCCGTTAGACTGGCAAAGATCAAAAAGCTTGATGGCTCTGTGATGGAAGACCCCATGAAGGCAGACTCACTGGAGCAAGGACCACTAGGGATGAAAGTCTGGACAATCAGTAGCTATTTCATGCTATCTACAAAAAGATGAGCCTTCCTCAGCAATTCTGACTCTAGGGAATTACCTAACAGAGATATTCATAGACATGCAAAATGTCAGGTGTGCAACCACATTCACTAAAGCATCTACCAAATGAATGAATGAATGAATGAATGAATGATTGAATGAATGAAAAACATACATCTGCCTGTAAACCAATAGAGAGCAACTTAAACTTTTATGGAATAAATGTGTTTAAAATTCCATGGCTTATCATAAAAAGAAAGATGGAGGGAATCAATGACCTCCAATGAAATAATCTCCAAACTATAAAATTAAAACAGCAAGTCTAACAAAGTATGGGCCAGCCATTGCCACAGTGTTTTAGACAGGGCAGGGAGGTGCTTGTGTGTGCTTATGACATTCTAGGAAGGAAACGTAAGAACCAGCAATACTGGCCCTTTCAGCGGAGACAAAGCTGGTGTTTAGAAGGACAAAGTCACAAGGGTCATACTTGATTGCCTTTTAGTACGGACACTTTAAATCATATGAATGTATTACTATTCAAGTGATTCATAAAAATATGAAAAAGTGGGGATGGAGAAAGAGCTCTGTAGTTACAGGCACTTGTTTCTCTCACAGAGGATCCACATTTGGTTCCCAGCCCCCACATCAGGTAGCTGACAATCTCCTGTACCTTCAGTTCCAGAGGATCTAATGGTCTCTTTTGGCTTCTACAGGCAACTCACATACATTATTAAAAACAAATATTTTTTTTTAAAAAATGTGAAAGGCTCTTCTGTAAAGGATCAAACTCATAGAAAATAATTATCTGGAACAAGTTGTAATTACTATTACATTTGCATTGAAATTCTCGGAGCTGATCTGCTCACTCTAACGTTCACTACACTTTCCTTCTGTTCATTCATAAATAGAAAGATAGCCATGGAAATTTATAGTTCATTAAGTGATTCAAATGAAGGGTCAGCAAACTACAGTCTGTGTGTCAAGTCTTGTCCACCACGGCTTTGTAAGAAAGTTTTTACTGGCACACAGCCATTCCTGCTCATTTACATGTTATCTGTGGCCACCTTCACGCATATTATGTAACAAGCTCTATTCTTATCAGTAATACATCTGGCAAACTATTTTAAAAGTTTCTTAACAGGATGCAAATCTCAGTAACTTATTTTCAGCCCCTCATAATCAGACATAATATGTATCTACTGGTGTTTCAGTAATAATATTCTGATAATGAAAAATAAGTGAAAATGCTGGGAAAAATTGTAATCATCTGTGAGTGTGTACAGTGTTGTAATAGCTGCCTTTTGAGAGATCTTCCACATAACATTCTCATGAAAAACAGTATACATGAAGCATTATCCCACATCACACTTCCTAAGCAGATAATGGAAATGACCATATGAATTCAGATGAGCATTCCTGCTCCTTCGCCTTTCACACACAGTGCTTCTAGAAGGACTCATACCTCTTTGAACAGCTTTGCAGGAACTGCCACAGCCTTCTCCTCCTCTAGGTAGGATGCCCAGCACCAAGTTTTCTTGCCTTTAGGAGGTAACCCTGAAAGACAGTAAACCAAATGATGGACTTTCCGAAGCTAAGAAATGAATGAAATGTTCTGGGACATTTCTCTTGCGCAAATACGATGTTTTCTGGCTCTTCCCTTTCCACAGCTGATACTTCTCTCTTTTTCTGGTTCCTCTTCCATAGAAACAAGAACTGAGATGTGAACTGTGGTATAAATATCCACTTGATGAAGACAGAAGAAAGTGGAAGAACATGGAATGCACGAAAAGCCCAGGAGGAAGCCCAGAGAAGCTACAGGAAGTAAAATCCTCCAGGAGCAAGTTGTTTAAGTGTGCTGTTTGTTTGTTTCCTTGGTGTCTAGAAGTTGAAGACTGAGAAAGGGCTGGTGCACTGAGTGTGTTGGGAATGTCTGCTCATCTTGGAAATGAAGGAAAACACTGGTGTGGTGAAAATCATATTAAGAACAGAAACTGCCTATGTGATAAAAACCAGAAGGCTATGGGTTAGACGTGACAGACAAGGAGCTGGCACAAGAGAAAGGCTGGAAGAGGTTGACCAGTAGCAACACTGGAAACGCTTGTGGGGTCCATTGGGATGTTCAAAGCACGCGGGCAGTTCACAAAGGAAGGAAACTGAAACATTTAAGGGGGAAAAATGACTGGAAGGTCTACAAGAGCTGAGAGTTTGGAATTTCATCCAGAGCAGGCATCAGGAGGAGAGAAGAGAAAGGCTGAAGAACATGGACATTTCACGTACAGTAACTACAGGATTTAATTTACTTCCCTTAATCACGGAAACAAACAAACAAAAAGGCCATCTGAGCTAGGGACAGGTGGAAGGAAATATTTACAGCTCCTTCTGGGGGATTAACAGAAGAACCAGCAAGGAGTGCCTCCAAGCGCAGAGAGGCAATGCTGGGGGGCTGGGTTCACAGCTCTGTCTTTCAGGGAAGAGTGGAAGCATGCAGGTTGGTAGCTGGACTGTACTGGTCAGAGTGGCCTTGATCAAAGGCCAGGCAGGGCAGATGCATTGGGCTATGTGTGCAAGGCTGCAAGGAGCTTCTATGGAAATGACCCAAGGTCCACACCAAAGAAGAAGAGTTTATCCAACGAAACAGCAAAGAGGAAGACTGGAGAACTGGACTTCCCAAGAGCATCAGGAGTGGCCAAGGAAAAGAAAAAAAAGAGAGAGCACAATAAAACTAACGTTTTGGGAAATGAGCAAGAACAGGGGTTTGGCAAAGGGGTAGAAGCAGGAACTGCCATCATGATGGATAAACCAGTAAACAAACATGCACAGTAACAACTTGAAAACTAGCTACTCTTCCTTTGCTAAGATGTTTCCTATAGCCTTTGTTTTTATGGAGGAAAACCGCACCAAAGAGAAACTCAAAGGAGTGCTCTGTGGCAGTGTGGAGAAACATAAAGACTGAAGCTGCTTCTCTGAACTTAGTTTTCAGGGCCACCGAGTCAGCAAGGGCGTTTACATCATCAGCTCACCCTGCTTTAGGACAGTTGAGTCCCCACGTCTTTTCCTTCTGGCTCTCTGGGAACCCCTCAGGATCCGTCCATCTTGTTTGTTCTCCTACAGCAAGAAAAGAAAATTTTTGACTTCACAAGTTCATGAAATTAGTCTCAAGGAAAACTTAGAGGTCTGTCACAAAGCTTTCTGCTGTTCATCTTTGCTTCCTAACTTTTAAAGCAGCAATAGGGTCCACTAGAGACCATGCTGTTTTTGAACTGAGCCATTGGCAAAGAACATTTCCATTGCTCTCTGAGAAGAATACAAGCCCCGCTCCCTCCTTCTTAGAATATGTCCTGATCTTAGCTCTGTGAACAGTGAGTGTCCTGCTGTTCCTTAGATCTCTTTCTTTAGGTTTTCTTCACAGGCTCTCTACTGATGTCTACACCCATTCAACCTCTGCTCCTCTCTAGCCCATAGGTTTCAAGGTCATGTCTTTGTGTGTCAGGAGGGCTGTGAAAGACATGAAGTGGTATTGAGATCAGAGGACAACCCTGGGTGTCATTCCCCAAGCTCTTCCCACCTCCCTGTGAGACATCTCCTGGGGACTGGAACACTTCATCAGGTAAGCTGGGCTTCAAGCCAGTGAGCTCCAGGGACCCCCTTGTTTCCACATCCTTAGCACTGGGATTAGAAGCAGGTGCTATTGCACCTAGCTTTTCGTAAGGTTCTGGAGATCTAAACTTCGGTCCTTATAGTCACAAGGCAAGTACCTTACTGACAACCATCTTCCCATCCTTCAAGGTCATTTGTACACTAAATAATTCCCCCCCCCTCCATCTCCAGCTTCCTTTCCCTGACTCCATGTGTCTGTGTTTGGCTACCTACCGACTTTGAGATGTGTAGGTAAGAAGCACAAGAAACTCTGCACACCCAAAGGCCTCCCAAGTCTTTCTTTACTCCGTCCTTGCTTCCTTCACATTGCAGGCATGTATTCAATCCAGGGACCTATGATTCATAGAATCCCTGACTCTTTCCTTTCCTTATATCCTCAGAACCCTAACTCTAACAGATTCACCTAACCTCTATCTTACATGGCCCTCTGACCTAGTGATTGCAAGAACATCTAACTGGTTTCCCTGGCTCTACTCCTGCTTACATAGGTCACAGCAAAGAACAAATCTGACCAGTGTCCCCTTGCCTTTAACTTCCCAGCATCTTCCCACTACACTCAGGAAGTCATCAAGTTGACCCGACCCAAATCACACAAACCTCCGCTTCCTCATTGCCTGCCCTCTTGCCTAATCTTCTGTGCACCTCAATGACTTTTGAGTATGCCCTCCAACAAAATGTGCTACAACTGATCTCACGTTAGGTATTCTCACTCAGAAGTTGTATTGTGCCGAGGGCTGAATGCGCGTAGCAGATTCCTCCTGACTGTTCACATCTTAGTGTTCCTGTCTTTTTAGGAGCTCTCCCCGCAAACCCAATCTAAACAGTCAGCCAGTCCTAATGCTCTACTTTAAATGCCAGCAAGGCACTCAGGATAAACTGGCATCTCTCTGGGTTTTTTTTTTTTTTTTTTGCTTGTTTATCATGTCTTCTTAGCCAGAACACAGTGTCTTCATGAAGAAGGACCTTAATCCTGCTACATGTCTTATTCACCTCCATATTCCCAGTCCATTGAATAGCATTTAGAAGATAACAACTGCTCGATAGTTGATCTTGGGTGAAATGCTTCAAGACCTCAAAGTTCTCTGTTCCTGTAAAACTACTAATACCTACTTCAGGGTGAAAGTAGTTACATTTCAATAAACACAAGTTGAATGATTTTTCCCCCTAGTTACATGTCATTTCCTATCCACTCACATAGTTCATGAGATCTGTCTGCAATTTACCAAAATTGTACTGGCATTTTGCTGGGAAGAGAATTTGAAACTCATCTACAAAACTTAAGGTTTGATTGTTGCCTCTCATCCCAGTAATAAATTTCAGGACATCCAACTTCTGAATACTGAAGGAGGGATACTGTTACTTATTGTTCTCATTGTTTTAGATGATGATAGTGAGGCATAAAGTGGTATAGGATCTCTTGGCATGAGCGGTCCCTGAACAAGCATTATCTAACTCAAGCAATTGACTCCAGAACCGATCTGGTGACTAGACACCCCAAGAAGACTGCCCATGTCTCTGAATCGACACACAAAGGGCTACTAACCATTTCATCATCTCTGTCTTCTCCATCCTCCTTGGAGTCAGCTTTCAGAGATAATTTTGGTTTTTTCTTCCGACTACACTTAGGATCCTCGTCCTCATCTTCACCGCCATCTCTTTCGTCCTTCTGATCTCTGTTGTGTTTATAACCCCAAAACAGTGACAGGAAACAATGCCTATCAAATATCTACATGTTCATTATTGATGCAAAATTATTTGAAAAAATTACTTTCCAAAGGAACATTTAATTACTAAGAGAAATCCATAGCATATAGTATGTTTAGGGAACCTTTAAAATCATGTTTCATAGATCTTTCTAGGGGTAAAAACTGAAAATTATTTTATATATTAGCTTCAAAAGGGAACTATCAATGTATGTAAAATGGATTCTAATGGGTTTATAATTATTTGTCTCCCATAATATTAAAAGAATCAATTATGTAGAGATATATGGTTCCAGGACAATTTGAAACCAATGAACTAACAATTTTAAGATTGGCAAATCCAGTAGAAAAGACCGTTTATAAATTTGTAAAGAATCCCTTTATCAATACTAAACAATCAGCAGTTTCTATATTAAATATGATACGAGAGAATCTCCAATAAACACAAAAGCCAAGGGGCTGGAGAGATGGCTTAGTGGCTAAGAGCAATGGCTGCTCTTCCAGAGGACACAGGTTCAATTCCCAGCACCCACATGGTGGCTCACAACTGCCTGTAACTACAGTTCTAGGGGGAACTGATGTCCTCTTTTGCCTCTGAGGCATACATGTGATGCATAGACATACATGCAGACAAAACATCCATACACATAAAAGTTTTTTAAAAATTTAAATTTAAAAAAATGAATGTCAATTAATTTACTTTGTCCTATGTTATTACATGCAAGAAACACACCTTTTTTGCTCCTAAGGTGCACTTTATTAGATAGTCCCCAATACATCACTTACTGTATTTCCACTGAGGTCATCCTACAAGGACTCATTACATTATCTACTATGGACATTTCCACAGGGGACCTTGGTTCCCCATGTGGCAGTAAACAAGTGTGTTGTCACAAATATCAGTACCATCCTAATGTGTGCATAGGTCAGAAACACTTAACAGTAACAGTGGTCGATTATAGAGACGGAACACCGCTACTAGAACAGACCTTCTTGAGAAGGCACAAGGTCCAATGGAGAGGTCAAGGGTCATCATCTGTCACCAGAGAGAAAGTCTAGCAAATAGGTAGGAGACAGGGACAGATGTCCCACGGCACACTTAATGCTCCGTCTCCTCAGATACTATGATCTGGAAGTCTCTGACCCATTTCATAGACCGACCGAAGGGAAGGAAACCTACTTGTCTTTGACATGCCGAGCACAATTCTGGCTGCAATAGTTTCCTCCAGAAAGACACTCATCTCCATTGCCATACTGACAACAGTTCTCACAAAACTGAAGCCCATCTGCTTTTGATTGTTCCTTCAACCTGAATGGTACCCCAGTCTTCTCTGAAAAGACTAGAAGATGGGGGGGGGGAAGAGAGAGGAAATTAAAACCATGTCAGCAGGCACTTCAAAGTATATGTAAACTTTTTCTTCTACTAATTTTGTTAGCGACACAATAAAGAGTGATGTTTGTTGAATGAATCAGTGATTGAACTAAAAAGTTGGGGGCTAAGCATGGCAGGAAATCAGATGAATCACTTCTGTTTAAAAAAAAAAATCTAGATAGAGAGCCAGGTGTTGTGGCTTTCACCTTTAATCCTACCCTTTGGGAGGCAGAGGCAGGTGGATTTCTTTGAGTTTAATACCTGCTTGGCCTAGTAAGACTCTATCAACAACAACAACCAATCTCCAAAAGGGACAAACAAAAAATTTACATGAGACCTATAGAGTGAAACATGGAATGAAAAAAGATTCATTAGTTACTGAATTTCAGATAACACTATTGGTCTAAAAGTTCTAATCTATAGGTGGATCTTTGATAATGCTAAAAAGGTCATCTAAGTTACCTCATGTTTATAACATTTTGATGAGTGATTTTTATTTAATTGATTAAATCAACACATATAATTTTTAAATGTAATTGATCTCCTGGATCATAATTACCCGAATCATTTAGGAACTCCTATTTTTCCTTCTGCCTGAATCATTCAGCAAACATTTATTAGGCACCAATTTATGCTGGACACTGATTATGTCAGTACAGACCTCGCCCAAGACAGCTCACAGTCTAGAAGAGAAGCCAGACAAGAAACCCAGGACCTCTAATCATGGGGGATGCATGCAGTCATAGAAGTTCATAGAAGTGCAAGCAAGTTCTAGGACTGCAGAGGAAGAGGTGATTCATTCAGCCATGGGTAAGGTCAGGAAGGAGTTTCTCACGCAGCCCCTCAACAGGGTTTTAAAGGCCAAAGAAAAATAGACAAAGAAAGAAATGGCATTTGAGCCCGTAAACAAAACAAAACAGCCGGAACAAAGGCAGGGAAGTAGAAACCATAGGGTGACTGGGAAAATGACATGTAGGTCCATGTTGCTTGAAGGGCCAGAGCACAATACACAGAGAAGAGGATAGAGTGGGTAGATAAAGCAAGCAGGTGGGTGCAGGCCACCTGATCTTGGACGGCTTTGCTAGGGTGGCAAAGAGACATTAGCAAAGCAGCAGGTGAGCAGTCTGCATAAGTCCCACTGACTTCAGGGTACAGGATAAATTGGAAAGGGGTGAGTTAGAAGCGGTGATCATTTAGAGACTTCTGCAGTAGTTCCAGGGAGAGGTAGAGGCCTAAATTAAGGCAGTGGCGGTGACAACAGGAAAGGCCAGATCTGAGACTTGTTTAGGAAATAAAAATCAAGAGCATTAGGAACAGGGAGGAGGAGGGATGAATGCAGGATGACTCCTAGACTTCTTGATTATGCACCAGGGGGATGGTGCTACCGTCAGCTGACATATGGGTTACGGAGGAAAGAGTAGGTTTAGGGGAAGGGAGAAAGAAAAAGAGAATGAATTGCATTTCATACATGTGGAGTTTGAGGTACCTGTGGGACATCCGGGTGGAGATGTCCAGTAGGCAGGTGGAAATACGGGCCTGGAGCTCGGGGGAGAGGTCGGGGCTGGAGATATAGATTTTGGAGTCGTCAGCATATAGGTGTTAGTTACAACCATTGGGGTAGATGAAAAAAAAAAAAAAAAAGTGCCAGGCTTTTTGGCTAAATCACCTCAGCAGGCCATTAGCAAGTTGGATTTACTTGATAATTTGCAACTAACCTTGTGCTATTACAGATATGGCATTAGAAATAAAAACAGGGTATAATTATTTTAAAATGTAAAAGCTGGTTCCTCTGTGCTGCATTACAAAAATTCATGTAGGGACATGAGACACAAAAGTAATCGAAGTTTGGCCCTCCTAGAAACGCTTAGACTGATTTTAAATCTCGCAAGAAGTAGAAGCAGGCAGTGGGCGGGCCGGCCTTACCCTCCTGGGCAGTTGGGACCATCCAAGTGGTGGTGGCAGTTGCTTTCTTGACACTATCCATCTCACTTTCATCTGTGATAACTTCCAAAGCTCCAAACTCATTCACCCTAAACTGGCAAACAACACGGAAGGGGAAAAAAAAAGCAAAATTTACAAAATTCCTCAAGGCGTTATCGATTTCATGACTGACCCACAGTCTTGAAGCAAATTAGCCACATGCAAAGGGTTAAACAGTCCTATCTTGGATAAGCGGTTTAGTAACAATGAACCCTTGTGTTTTATGAATTTTGGACTGAGGAAGAATGGACCAAAGTAGTGGGTGTCACTTCTATTTGTCTCTTCAGACATGTTTTCACTAAGATTTTTATTTATTGAATATTACTATTTAGCAAAGTTACTAGAGGGGAATTCTCTTTTTTCCCCCCAAGGAATCGATTCATCTCACTAAAGCTGACCAAATTCAAAGAGAAGGACATAATGGCCTGTCACCTTCCTCCTTATAGTCCCAGACGAAAATGCATAAACCATGAGATATTGTGGTGATATACTGTGTACCCTAATAAAACTTGCCTGAGGATCAGAGGACAGAGCCAGCCAGATTAGACATCGAGGCCAGGCAGTGGTGGCACAAACCCTAATCCTATCACTCAGGAGGTAGAGCTCCTGTGGATCTCTGTGAGTTCAAGGCCACACTGGAAACAGAGCCAGGCAGCAGTGGCACAAACCTTTAATCCCAGTGCTGGGAAGCACACACATCACAGGAAATGATGTCTGGGCAGAGAGAGGTATGTATATAAGGCGTAAGGAAACAGGACCTCACTCTCTTGAGGCTGAGAATTTCATAGAGATAAGCTAGTAGCTGGCTGTTCTGTTTCTCTGATCTTTCAGCTTTCACCCTGATATCTGGCTCTGAATTTTTTATTATAAGACTTTTTAAGATTCCTGTTACAAGATATTCCCTCCCCAGGGCCACACTTCCCTTTTCCTTCATCACCTTCAAAACTTCTCCATGTACTTCAGACTCTGTTTTCCCCAAATACTGGGAGGTAATGGAGAAATAACTGTAAGAGCAAACAAGTCTGCGACGTGCATTTCATCACTAAAGAGGAAGGTCACGGAGTGCTCATGCCTGGTCCTACAAGCCTCCCCGACTTATGGCAGCTGCAGATAAAACGGGTTTCTGCATCAACCCACTTATATTTGCGTGGAAGGCTTAATTGTTGCTACTGTACTACAGCACGGACCCTGTTATCTCTCAGATTCAAGAATTCATGGATCTAAATGGTTTTTTTCCCACTCCTTCTATTTTCCACAGAACAGAATAGCTGTCAGGATTCACAGGTGTTAGCAGGGGGAGAGGGGAAGAAAGCTCAAATGTGAAATGATAATACAACGTTTCAGATCGCTCACTCTGTTCTCTGTAATTTCCACACTCGTTGTATAAAAACATTAAATACTTTCTAGATTGAAAGAATTGTAATAGCTCAGGAAGATGAGAATGTTTTCTTCCTATTATATAGTCTGAGTACAAATTCACAAGCAATATGTGTAGCATGCCTAGTGTCCATGTCAGTTTAGAAATGGTAAAAAAAAAAAAAAAAAGTCACAGACAAGAACTAAAAATAACAACTTTAAAAAAAAAAAAAAGAAAGAAACCTTAAACTTCAAAAAAAAAAATTAACTAGCAACTCTTCAAAATAAGGCTGACAGTACCATCTACTGGGCAAGAGTAGCTAAAACAAGCTACCAAGATCATTATTTAATGATATTAAAGAATGTGATACAAAAATCAATTCTGAGTTCAGATTATTTTTAATAGCCACAAATGACGATTCACTTAAGCTGAGTAATTCTGCTTCCATGACTTGCTATCTACGCTAATGTATGCTCACTTGACAAATGTGAGATGTGAGCAATAGCCTCGGACATTTAGAGACGACAGAAAGGATCGTGATGGCTGCCACACTGCAAACCACCCCGCATGATACACGCCTGAGAAAGGACGCCAGGCCTCCAGGTGGAAAGTGCAGGCCTGACACTTGCAAGGGTTTGGCTCAAATACCTGCAAAGTTCAAAGGTCGTATGTCTGCAAACACAACATTTAATCTTAGCCATCTTCTGCTAACATTGACTGCCATAATTGACAGTCTCAACACAAAGCAGACGTGCGAAGTCACCTGGGGACACCATGAACAGCCGGAAGCCAGAGACCAAGGATGGACTTCAAGGACTGATGCACGAAACAGGGGTAAAATGAAGCTATGTGCTCACTTGTGAGACTAGGATTCACAGGATTCACTGTACCCCAAAAGGCACCCTAAAACTCTGGAACTCGGAGCACATCTGCTCCTTCCTACGGTCACTCAGCTCAGAAATCAAAACCCTCTGAGAACTTTCAGAGCATCGCACGCTTCGAGAAAAGACGGAGGGAATCCATTTTGCTGTGGCTTCTCAACCTGCATTTCGTGTCTTTCATGACATTCCTAATGAAGAGAAATGTTAGGAAGAATAGGGATGCTGATGGAACTAGAGGTCCAAATACAGAATTCCAGAAAGACTGATGCATTTCCCTTTGTTTCCCCAATCAAACACCTGGGTCCATGTTTTTATGAATGACTTTGGCATGCTATGAAATTTCTCATGTATTCCATTCTCCAACTGAAAAGATCAAATTATAAACTTTACAAAAGTAATCCATTAAGCAAGGCAAACATAAAGTTGGCAGGGCAGCTTTTTCTACATATGAATCTATACAGTAAAACTAAATAAATAAAAATAAAGAATTATGCCTCAGGTTTTGTTTTTTTTGGCTTGGCCAATAAAACAAGTTACCTACTCTGCTCTTTATTTTTGCTTTTAGGGGGAAAAGCCCTCTCCCTCTTTGGGGTCTCTTTACTAATAGATCACTAAAAGACTCTATTGAGGTTATGATTTCCATTTTATTACTTTCGATGTTGACACCTGAATCCCAATTACCAATATGTTTTAAGGGCAAAGATATCTGGTCACTAAACTGTTTTAAACATTCATTGAGACAAGGAGAACCCATGCATTAGGAAGAGGGGCTGAATTTACAGCTGGCCTCTGCCTTGTTGTTACAGGTCTTGCTCTCTGTGAGGAGCAATTATTCTTACTCGATAAGATGCTATCACTCTCCAGGGAGCATCTGCGTTTTACTGAGGGACTCTAAAAGACTAACTCCTTCTGACTCACAGGACTAATTCTCTCTGAAGAAATACTTCAGATGCCATTAGATATTCAGGTAGAGAAAGGACTCAGGCCTGGGGAAGCCCCACTAGGTACCTTTCTACTGCCCTTTAATCAGTCACCTCTCCTATAGACATTACTCTACTAAAGCTTATTTGCATTTTCAAAGACCAAATCAGGTAAGGGCAAAATTCCTGAAGCTTGTTTAGGCAGAAACGCCGGATAATGACCACACTCTCTTTTTTTAGCACTCTGCCTGCTAAAATGACTCGGCCTCTGGAAACCCCGCTCTGCTCTCTTCCCCGACACCTTCCAAGAAGTCTTCACAAAGGACATTTTCAGCTCAAATGTTGCCCAATTTCTGAAGGCTTCCCAGTCCCTCCCACCCAAGGAAGTTCCCACCTCTCTACATGTGTACCATTTTCCTTGTCTGCTGGTCTCGGTCGGCAAACACTCTGCCTGTAGACAGCCATGCACTAGTGTTAAGAGAATCAGTTTCAATACCGTTCTGGTCTCCTCCACCCCAGAGCTGCAATGACTGACTTGAGCAAAGGAATAAACACTCTGGTCCTCAGTTTCCCCATGTGTAAACTGACCAAAGATGGACAGAAGGAGCTAAGTGAAAGGATGAAGCACTGCTGGGAAGGTGCTCCCTTGGAGAGCCAATTTCCTATTTCTCTCACGTCTGCATCCAAAAAGATATTTGTGCTTTATTTCAAAAAAGTATGGTTAAGTGGCCCAGTGTGGAGAAGGCAGAACATACCAGGGACAAAGACAGGAACACGTGCCCAAGATAGGAGAGAGGGAGGAAATAAGGAGGCACTGAGGTAAAAGGAGATGAGGCCAGAGAAAAGTGGAGGCCAGAAAAGCAAAAACCTTCAGGAGCTCAAACTTGGACAATGGTAACTGCTCCAGAAGTTTCACCAGAAAAATAACAATGTAATTAGCCAGCAACCATGAGGCTGTCACAGAGGAAAGTTCTTTCGAAAAATCCACAGAACATAAAACGTGTTTGCACAACGGGAAGTTGACCTCTACCTATGAGGCCAGGCTGTATCAGCTGGATAAACTTGAGCTGGATGACTTAGGTACCAACTGTTAGGAAATCCACATGCCTATAAATTCACAAACCATTGAGAAAAGATCTTTCCCTAAACCTAGCTAGGCTGGTCGCCAGAAAGTTTGGGCAATCCTCCTGTCTGCTCCCTTTCTCCAACTGGCCTCATACACGGTGCTTTGGGTTCAGATTTAGTTCCTCTCTGGTCGTCCACTAAGTCACCTCCCCAGCTCTTCAAATCATTTGTTAAAACGAGGTATCAAACTGTCTACTGCTCATGAAGTAGATGGGACACATCGCAATTACCCCAGTAATTTACATGAGTGTTAAAGTCATATCAAATAACACTGATTATAATACCCTAAATGACTTAATTACCTGATTATCTTAATAGAAATAATAGGTTAATTTCTAAAACCCATTGCTCAAAAAAACTTTAAAGCAATCCAGATTTCTTAGGGATGGAAACTCCCCTTTGTTACCAAAAGCTAACGAAAAGAAAGTTACAAATTTCATCATGTACCTGACATGCAAGAGGCATCATACAGTAAAAATGCACAAGAGTATATGCATATGAAATAACAGAAAAAGGCAGTTTTCATAATATATGACAAAGTCCAAGAATGCATACCCTAAGTGTTTGTTTACATTCTTTATCAGTCCACAGCTCCTTTTTAAAGTTGTGAATCTTATGGATCCTAGCAACCCCCATTTTTTTCAGATAAAGCTTACAAAGTGTAAGGATTCTAAGTAATCAGTCATAAAACTTAGTTTATTATTAATTATGTGTCTGTGGCTGGGATTGGGAAGCTGTGAGTGCAAGCACCCTTGGAGTCGGAAGACTGTTGGATCCCCTGGAACTGGCCTACCAGGCACTGGGGAGCTGCCCAACTATACTAGAGTACCCTGCAAAAGTAGTCCATGCTCTTAACTGCTGAACTACCTCTCCAGTCCCTGATAACTTGACAAAATTCACATGGCTAAGATATGGTTGATATTATCAGAGCTTGAGAAATAGGGTTTTTTTTTTTTTAAGTTAAAACAAAACTTCAGCCTTCTATCTCTATCTTGTCTCATGCAGACAAACACTTGGAGAATGTCAGAGCAATTCAATTCCTATTTGTTCTTGTATTTATTTATTTTACTGCAATCTTGATCCTGAAGGATTAACTTACTCTATGACTTGTCATCACATAAAACTAAAACTGAAAACTTCTTTTTAATAATTTTAAGTGGATTCATAGTATGTGAATATTTATGAATACTATAGGCTATTTCTACATACACCTATAATATGTAATGTTCAAATGAGGAAATTAGCTTTCCTACCTCCTCAAAGTTTTCCAATTCTACATATTAAGAACCTTTGTAATCTTTTTTTAGTTATTTTAAAGTATACCATGCATTACTTTAGACTATAATTGCCTTATGGCATAGAAGAATACCAGAATTAAAAACCTCTGGCCGGGCGGTGGTGGCGCATGCCTTTAATCCCAGCACTCAGGAGGCAGAGCCAGGCTGATCTCTGTGCGTTCCTGGCCAGCCTAGACTACCAAGTGAGTTCCAGAAAAAGGCGCAAAGCTACACAGAGAAACTCTGTCTCGAAAAACCAAAGAAACAAAACAAAAACAAAAACAAAACAAAACCTCTGACTATATTTTGGTACCCACTTTTAAAAAAAGAAAAAGTTTCTCTGGATTTCACTAAACCTCACTGCAATCATTTTATTTCCTTAAACTTGTACACTGGCACTTTGTGCTTAATTAAACCTAAGCCAACTAAACTCTCAAACACTTTTTCAACGGCAGACAGATGTTTAAATTGTGCCCCTGAGGATAAGTGAGGCAGGGACTTGGCTAAGATATTTGTCAAGCAGCCATCAAAAGGATTAGATTTCAAGAAGCCTAAGTTAGGAGCAAAATTTTCCTATTTGAGACAGCGCAGCACATCAAGTATTACAGAGACAGGCCAAGTGACAGCCCGTTAGAGAGACAGAAAGTTTAAACACCTAAAGGACTGAGTACAAACACAAAGTCTAAAAGGCCATAGACAGGTTCAAGGTCCCAGAGATAGGAACACAGCTAAACCAAATTAGAAATGAGAAGTGGGGGTGGTTTGGTTTGAGCTTGCACAGCTGTGTTTCATGGAGCAGCAGAGGTGGTCCTAATGTAGACTCGATGAGGCAGGCACATGTGGGCGGCACATACACAGTGGGCAGACTGAACCCCATGACAAGTGGAGACAGTGGCGGACAGCACATATAGAGCTAGCAGACTGAACCCCATGAAGAATAGAGACACACAGTGGTCTAGCACATACATAGTGAGTAGACTGAACTTCATGAACAGTGCCCTTTCTATAAGATCACAGTCTGATGCTGGGCAGTGGTGGCGCACGCCTTTAATCCCAGCACTTGGGAGGCAGAGCCAGTAGGATCTCTGTGAGTTCGAGGCCAACCTGGTCTACCGAGTGAGTTCCAGGAAAGGAGCAAAGCTATACAGAGAAACCTTGTCTCAAAACAAAACAAAACAAAACAAAACAAAACAAAACAAAACAAAACAAAAAGGATCACAGTCTGACTTATAGGAAGAGCTTGCTGCTGAAAAAAATGATTATTCAAAAACTCCACCTTTAATCCCAGCACTCAGGAGGCAGAGCCAGGTGAATCTCCATGAGTTCAAGGCCAGCCTGGTCTACCAAGTGAGTTCCAGGAAAGGCGCAAAGCTACACAGGGAAACCCTGTCTCAAAAAAACCAAAAAAAAAAAACCCTCATGTTCATAGTATAAGTAATTTAAAAGGCAGTGAATAGTTCTATTGATTCAAATTTTTCATATTATTTTACCCGGTTTCTGTATAAGAACACTAGGACCCAGGGAATGAGGTTATCCACTCAAAGTTACAAAGCCATTACTAAAATATCCCCCCCCCAAAAAAAAACCAAAAAAAAAAAGACTAGACCTTCTAAGTCTGCCATTTCCATATATATTGGCCATTATCATAATCGAGTCAAACAGACAGATGATCCTCCTCAGAGCTATGAACTGATTTTATTAAACTAAGGACATTCTAAACATATTCTTCAGTTCCCTAACTCAAATGACAAAATCTGACAATCTATCAGTATTTCAAGTTGTCTTACAAATTTACTGCAGAAGACCATATACTATCTAGAGCCATAACACCACATTTAATGCTTCGAATTCTTATTCCATGTATGCAGTCACTGTGAAATAAAGCTCACACGCAGATACACACCATATATAATTCACACATGACAAAGAAAATCTACCTTTAAGTCACTTCCTGGTAAGGTACCAACTCCATCCTTCCAGTCCATAACACTGAATACGTCAAACTCTTGACCACTTGTGCTAGAGGCAGACTCAGTCATGATTTAGTTTTTTAACCTGGAAGAGGAAAAGGGGAGTGTAAATATTTCATGTGCACATCATTTTAATTTAGTGATCATTATTACTTGTTTCTTTTAGTTACATTATTTTCTTGATTCATCCATCTAGAAACAACTTCTTCAAAAGTATCACTAGCGGGGCTGAGCATTTGCCTAGCATGTGTGAGGCCCTCCAAACCCTCTTATATTATGTTTCTGTTTTACTTTGTGGTGTCAGAAACTGCGACCAGAGCTGGGGAAGGCACTCACTCTACTACTGGGCTATCCCACCAACTCTGTGCAATTTTGTTCCCAAGCATATGTTCCTACAGTAAACTTTAACTTATAAATGAGACACTGTAAAAGGTTAAGAGCAACAACGGTCAGTGATTTGGCATGATTCTCTTTCCTTGTTAAGGTGAGAATCTTCGCCTTTTTGTCTAAACAATAAATGACTTCTCTTTGGCATATTCAAGTCATAAGCATCAATGCTCTTGCAGCCGGGCATCAATGGTGAGTAAGATGAAGTTCACTTGAATACAAGCCTGGTGAACCTGGACAGTCTGTCTGGTAACTATGACAGCCAAGTCACCAAGTACCTAAGTAGGGGAGGGAGGGGGACAGGGCGTACAGTATGGACTTGCTGGACCCAAAGGGGACTCAATTCCTAAGCAGAGTGAAACAGGACAGCCTCAGGTCTTACGCTCTGCAGAACAACATTTAAAACTGATGGACTGTTTGTGGCTGGGCAGTTCTATTTAGTATGTTTGAGCAGCTGGTGTCCTCAAGTAACTGAGGCCTCGGTTAACTATAATCTCAGAAAGTAGAGCCAAAGATAAGAGAACTACTAAATAAAAAGGGGATTTAAAAGTGGAGTTTGATAGTGGGAAAATAAAAGCAAATGAGTCCATTATTCACTGTCATCTATATTAACCTATCTACATGTTTGACCTACTAACATAACAAATGTGAATGTGATTGTTTCAGAACAAGATCATGTTTGTTTGATTCAGCTGAAGCATCTACTCTGACCCCAGTGGCTTCGAAATAGCCACGACTGACAGAAATGAGCACAAAGTCTAAAAGACTCCATGAGCTATGATGAGATTTGGAAGATTCACAGAGTCCATGGGAGAAATGTTCTCCGAATGACTAAGGTATACTGTTCCAACACTGAGCCCAGAGAATGGATTAGTTCCAACTCTCAGATCAATATGTTTGAATACAGGGTGAAAGCTCAGTGATCAGGTTTCAACTGCACACCAACCTACCTCGAAGATAAACCACCCTTCCTGGAGTTTTGTTGTGATCAAAGATTTCCACTATTACTGAAAGACTAGCAAAATATTCCTTTCTTTTCCAACCGTGTATCTAGATGAACCCAGACTTTCTTCATATACTTCAGCCAAAACAATAAACTGGAATAGACTAAAGGCAGAAACAGCTGTTAAGGATTCAGCTATCGCCTATAAAACCAGAGATTAGGCAGATTTGCAAAAGTTGAAACTATGCCAACTTCTCTCATTTTTATTAATACTATTATTATATATTTATTGCTCTTTCATAAAAATTGTGTTTATATGAATTGTCATATAGTGAGTGTACTACCAGTATTTTTTAAATAAGTAATCAATCTATTTTAACACAGTATTGATATGCATAGGATATTATGAAAATATCTACTTGAGTTTTCAATCATGAAGGATATTTAAGACCAAAAAGTCTGAAAGTCACTGCTGTACAGAATAGTAACTTGCTTTTCTCCATAAAGAAGAAATTGAGATTTTTTTATAAAAAAAAAACCATTCATTCATTCATTGAGTGTATGTGTATCTTTCAGGGCACACACATGCCACAGTGCATGTGTGGAAGTCTAACAATAACTTGCAGGGAGTCAGTTCCCTCCTTCCATCATGTGGATTCTGTGGGTTGACTTCAGGTCATCAGATTTGGTGATACTGAGCCACCTCTGGCCCATCTTTTATTTTGTTTTTCTCTTGAGACAGAGTCTTGCTACTATGCAGGCTGCAAACTCATGATCTTCATGTATCTACTTCCTAAGTGCTAACTAACATCACCACACCAGGGAGTATGTTCTTTTTAGTGGGAAGTGCTTTACATTGTAGTGATACAAACTCAAATGGATAGGTGAAAAGACATGTGAGAAATCTGTCTTAAACTAATCAATGGAGTCACATGGTCAAGTAAAACCAATGTCGTGCTGGGAACTGTCCAGATGTGGGCAGGGTCTTTGGTGACTCATTCTATGTACTCAATTTTACATATGCGTAGAAGAAATAGTTCAAGGTGTTTTGTTTTTTCTTTAGACAGAACCTTGTTATGTAATGCACTATCCACAACTGGCAATGAAGCCCAGGCTGGCCTTGATCTTATCCCCCTGCCTCAGCCTCCCAAATGCTGGGATTCCATGCTTGCTCCCCAATGCCAGCCTCAAGACTTTTTAAGTGTGGTCCTTTAACATATGTCATATGCATTTCTAAATAGTATGTAAAAACTCTGTGCTTCTTTGAATGAGAGACTATCTTCCACTGAGAATTTCCAGATGTGCCAATATTCTTTCTGTCTTCTTTGCTCTAAATAAAATATCAGCTAGAAGACATTTCAAACTGTATGTAGTGGGAGTCATAAGAACCAGATCTCACTATTACTGAGGCTTAATTCTCAGAACAGGAACTAGGCTATGATTATCAGGGGAGAATTATGTGAGAAATTTTGAAAATATTAAGTGAATTAAGACTTTGTTCAGAGTTTCTATCACAGTAATAAAACACTATGACCAAAACTGGGTGGTGGTGACGGCGGTGCACACCTTTAATCCCAGCACTCGGGAGGCAGAGCCAGGCGGATCTCTGTGAGTTCCAGGAAAGGCACAAAACTACACAGAGAAACCCTGTCTTGAAAAACCAAAACACTATGACCAAAACAACTCTCAGAGGGGAGGATTTATTTTATCTTACAGCATCACTGGGAGACACCTGCCAGGAACTAAAGGCAGGATCTGAAGCAGAGACCTGCTTTCTTATATCACCCAATCCACAGGCCCAGGGGTGATACTGCTCTCAGTGGGCTGGACCGTCCAACATCAATCATTAATCAAGAAAATACCCTACAGACTGCCCTAAAAACAATCTAATAGATGTGATTTTTTTTGGGGGGGAGGGGTTGGTTGGTTTTTTTTTCTACACAGCTCTTTCTATGTAGAGAGCCCTGGCTCTTCTGGAACTCACTCTGTAGCCCAGGCTGGACTCAAACTCATAAAGATCCACCTGCCTGGCCTCCTGAGTGCAGGGATCAAAGGCATGTGCCACCACCACCGAGCTGGACGTGATTTCTTAATTAAGGTTCCTCTTCTCAGATAACTCTAACTTGTGTTAGGTTGACAAAGAAAAAAAAAGAGAGAGAGATGCACTTAAATTGTGAATAAACTTCCCATAGACTCAGTGCCAATGGCACTGGCTCCCTTTGAAATCATATAAGAGTGGTGTTTCCCTGACAGAACACTTTCCCCTGCTGGGTAAACAGTAAGTAAGCGGGGTGTTTCGTCTTCCTCTACCCAAGAGCCATGCAAGTACAAACTCCACAGCAGCAGAACAAATCTGAAAGACGGCCCTATATGAAAGTTGTGGTAAATGTTCACTGTGTACATTATGAAATGCCTGAATACGCTTCTGCTTTGTACAACACCAACAGTACACGGCAAACTCAGCCCGACGCATTCATCAAAACTCGCAAATACGGCTTCCATCCACGTCTTTCACAAGGTCCGTGGAGGTGCTGTATAAGCTATTATAGTAAGAGACATTTCCCTACACTGTCTTTCCCATCCTCTAATTGTGGAGCCCCTGGCTACTCTGTCACAAGGAGTCTGAATTAGACAGAACAGATTCAATATTTTCCCACCACCTACTAATCAGGAAGAACAGCGGGCAACCGACATTTCACAAAAACTGTTTCTTTTATGACACCCAAGGCTTTCTTGTTTCATTCTTACCCTGTGCACATGGACAACACACAACACACAAAGGCCTTTACTTCTTGCTCCTGCAGTGGAGGTCACCTGTGCGGCACTCTCAAAGGTTTTAGATTTATTTCTTTAATTACTACTTGATATTATTTCCTAATTCTATGTATAAGGTAAATTATATCTACAGGGGACTGATACACACACACACACACACACACACACACACACACACACACACACACACACACACACACACACACACACACACACACACACACAGAGAGAGAGAGAGAGAGAGAGAGAGAGAGAGAGAAGCCACAAACAGCATCTCACCCTGCAAGTATGCTATTCCCAGTCTCTTAGTGAACAGCACTGAGATTTCCTCAGGAAGTACCACAGAGGTGCACCATGAGAGGTGCTACCAGGAAAGAGACAGTATTTTCTTCCTAACCTGACCTTTCTCAAGCTTTCCAGCCATGAATGATGTTCTATGGGGCACTTTGGGGGTCCATATGGCCACCAAATATACCAGTGAAGCTTTTGATTCTCAAAAGTGTCTATGACAAAGAGGCATCGTTGCCCAATGACTACTATGGACGCCTTATCAAAAAACTGATGGCACTTGCTGAAGCAGAAGATTATTACTGCTGGCACCAATACCATGCATTATATATATCCCAACGTCCCCTTTTGTGAACATTTCAGCTTTGCCCACTTCTACTACAACCTTCTTGACCTAAGTTTCTAGGGTAGGGTGACACATGGCAGTATCCTCAGAATTACCTCCTGTCTCTCTCTCTCCTTTACCACTTCCTGGTCTCCCAATCAAAGCTGTACAACTTGACCCTCCCTTGACATCATCTACCTGTTGAATACAACACCACAGTTTCTCATGTGAACAAGTCTTCGGCAGCCCCAGGCTAAAGAACCTTTCCCACAAGATGTTAATAAAAGTATTCCATTAGATGTTAATAAAACTAGATTTTTTTCTTCCTTTTTCTTGTTTGTTTGTTCTGGGAGGAATGTATGGACTGAAATTGAAAGCTAGGCTTCATACAGTACTTCTAGGTAGGCAAATGATGTCACCAGTTAGTATCTGATATTTAAAAAAAACAAAAACAAAAACAAAAGCATGTTTTAGGGGCCGAGAATACAACTCCATAGTAGAAAACCCCTGGGACAAAACAAACAAACAAATAAAATAACAAACAAATGTTTATGTGATGAGGCTGGAGGGAATTGGACCTCTCAGAGTCACTGTTATATAGTTAAAACTGCCATGGACTAATAACCCAGACCTCATCCTCTAGCTCAGAAAGTCTACTTCTAGAATATTGTCCTATTAGATACTTCTGTGTGTATAAAACCTGTAACAATCCATGGCTTCATCATGGGTATTCCATGCCATGGTATAAAACGCCACAAGGCAAGCCTCTGTACTAATACAGAAATAATTCAAGACATGGTTAATATGACTAATGCTAAGCAAAGTGCAAACATGGTGTGCTATCCTTTGTGTAAAACAAAAGGAAATATGAAATATGTATCGTGTAAGCACATAAAATATTTTTAGACGGATCTGTCAGAAACTGGGAACTCTAGCTGTGTCCAAAAAAGGGTAATGGTGCTAAACAGCCATGTTGAGTTTTCTATGTGTATCTACTAATATTAAAACAATACATTCAAAAATTATGATATAAATATAATATATAAATTTTAAATTCTGCTTCACATTTATTTAAAAGTATATTATAAAAGGCATGTCTTCAAAAAAAAAAAAAAGGCCTATCTTCCCATGGAAATAGTTGCTACTGATGTCAACAAGAGAAAGTATGGTCTAGAAGTCGCTAAGGGGAAATAAGCCCTGTGAAGCTCTTGGGTAACTTACTGAGAAGTGTTAGTGCAAGTATATCGGCAGAGCAGATGGAGGATAGGAGAAGTGCAGGCTCGCTCCTTCACAAGACAGACCATATGCATCCCCAGAGCCAGCATTTACAGTTCCCACCGTTCCTGAGCAACACCTGAAGTTCTGGTGACATTTCCTAATCTATCCTGCCTCAGAGATGTGATTCTGAATCATTTCTGCCATAGAGCCGAGGGGCAGGAGCACATGGCCAGGCCTGGCCAAGGGCCAGGTATGCGCTTAGTCATAGAACTCATACTTACTGCTACGAACACTGCAAATAACATGATTAAAAACAAAAACAAAAACAAAGATACAGCCGGGCGGTGGTGGCTCACGCCTGTAATCCCAGCACTCGGGAGGCAGAGCCAGGCAGATCTCTGTGAGTTCGAGGCCAGCCTGGGCTACAGAGCGAGATCCAGGAAAGGTGCAAAGCTACACAGAGAAATCCTGTCTTGAAAAAAAAAAAAAAAAAAAAAAACGTTTCTTTTTAAGAAACCAAACAACCAAAATTAGCTGCTAGTTGAGTCTGGTGTGGAAGGCAGAATAAAGAGAATATGGAAATGCTTATGAAAGTCATAGACCCTGGCCACAAGATAGGCGTTTCGGTTAAATTGAAGACTGAAAATGTCAAATGCAATGACTCAGACGCACTGTGTGAACACAACGACTAAGCGTTCTAAAAGGAAATCAGTAGAAAAGATGTGCACATTTATTTCCGTCAGTGCTCGACACCCTCAAGATCGCAGCAAGTGAGATGAGTAGTTAGGCTCTGGAGAGATGATTTCTGTGCTACTTTGGTGATTTTACAGAACTTAGGTGTCACAATGTTCTATTTCTTTCTTTTTTTAAAAAATTATTTTTATTTTTTTTTACAGTTTGGCTTGGGACCTACCCCTTGCAAATGTCATTGAATCGACTCATCTCACTTTGACTAAACGTAAGCAGAGCGTGTGTGCTCCTCTGATTCTTTCGTGACACTTGTTTGCGCTCTCTGCCATGAGCAGATACAAGAGAGGCTTTGCGGGAGAGAGGAGAGCTCCTCTGGTGCTGGGAGCAGCCTCTGTGAGATGGAGAGAAGGTAACAGTCCTCAAAAGACAAACAGCACAACCTGGGTGGCTCAGCACAAAACAAAAGAGTGGCCCCCACTCCCAAAGGAAGTCTGGGCCAGCAGATGGAGGGAGCAGACAAGGATGACATCGGTCCAGCATTGGGTGTCGCTTGGCCATTGCTGCTCCAAGCGTTTCCTCTAAAAATTACATTGACAAGAATGGCAAGTCAGTGCTCCTAAAGAGCAAAGAGACAGGGAGGGGTTAAGAGTGAGGCCCAGAGTTCAGAGCCACAACATCCACATAAATGCCAGGCGGGCATGATGCTTCACTCTTGATCGTTAACACTCAGCAAGTGGAGACAGGGGAACCCTGGAGCAAGCTGGGGTTCAAGTCAGAGACCTTGTCTAAAGATGCAAAGTTGAGAATAATCAAGACAGATACTCGATGTCATCCTCCAGCCTTCACACACATGCACACACGTGAGCTCACAGATGTGAACACACACATACCACAAATAGATTTTTATAACTAAACAAACAAACAAAAACCATCAATAAGGGCTGGAGGGTTGCCCAGCAGTACAGTGCTTGCCTAGAACGTTAGATGCCCTGGACTCAGTTCTTAGGAACACAAAACCAAGAAACAAACAAACAAAAGACAGTTAAGCAGCCACAGTCAATTTATTCTTGCTTTCTTTGAAGCTGCACTTTATAGCTTTTCATAGAACAGATGCAATTTCAAAATTAAGGTACAGAGATGCTAAGGCTGTGAGCCCAGAGTGGTTATACAAAGGGGCAAACACATCACATCAAAGCAGGATCCCATTAAAATTCAGAGAACATGATTAAAGGTGTGTGACTGACACAGAGGCCTGAGATATTACTTACTGCCTGATGTTGATAGACTGACCTTTCCAGGCTTTGGTTAAGAAGACAGCATACCTTAATACCTTCTATGGAGAGTCAGAAGCACTAAAATCATTACCATGAACCAAATAATATGACAACTATGTCAAAGAGTAACCGGACAATGACCAAAAGCCATACTCAAGAGGTAGGAATCCAATGCCTTCTTAAGATCATTAGCTGAAGAAGGCCTTTTGCTTCCTTATAGAAACCAACATTCCCGCTGGCTGTGGTGTATTTATACATCCTAGCACTGGGAAGGCAGAGACAGCTGGATCTTTGTGAGTTCAAGGCCAGCCTGGTTTACGAAGTTTCGAGAATAGGCGGGGCCACCTAGTAAGACACACTCACAGAAAAAGAGAAAGAAAAATGATAGGGGAAATCTCAGAGGGCTCCCCCCCCAGAGTAAGAACTGTAGGCAATTAAACTCCGAGAGGGAGAATCAGTCTGCCCCAGGCATGAGCTTCCTAATTGGTTATCCAATACCAGTACCAAGAAGTCAGTGCTAAAAGCATACACATGAAAACAACACTACACGGACTCAGCAGATTGTATTTGTGTGTGTGTGTGTGTGTGTGTGTGTGTGTGTGTGTGTGTGTGTATGTGTGTGTGTGTGTGTGTTATGTGTGTGTGTAACAACAATAATTAAAGAAAAAGGTCGTGAATTTGAGAAGGTGTCGGGGAACAAGAGAGGAGTTAAAAAGAGAAGGGGGAAATAATGTAAAGTACTTACTCATATGAGAAGTTCCCATATACCTTTGTTTTAAAGTGGCTCTTTCATTGTTCAGAGTTCCTCATTTTAACACCCTAGAAAGACTACTGATCTCTTCCCAAAGCAATTCTTCTGCCATAATAAAGATGAATGTGTCAAGGGGAGATGGAGAATCTGATGTCCACACATCTCAGGCCCAGCCCCATGACTGTCCATACTGCCACCGAACTGGTCCAACAGCACTTGAACAAGTCTAGACTAAAGCCAGGTAATATGTCCCAAAGTCTGCTCCCTCCAAATGCATTTTAGAAAGCCATTTACTCAATGTTAAAAGATTTTGTGATTAAAAACAAAAAGTGAAATCCCTAGCAGCCTTTGGAAGAAGCAAGGTGCACACAGGAGTCTTGCAGACACATGTAAGGTATTCTCTTGATGTTCTCCATAGACACTTGGCCTTGGGCTCTTTATCACAGTACATGGAGTTCCACAGAATCCTCACTATGGAACACACTTTTATAGAACACAGCTTATTTATTTTCAGATTGGACTCCACTACTAGGATGCTGTCTTCAGATCTAGCTCCCGGTTTGTATCCCTGTGCTGAGGTCTGCAGTGTCTAATACTGGGAATGGCCCTAGACCTATAATCCCATAAGTCCAGTCTTCAGAAAGTGATCCTGAGAAAGATTTGGTCCCTACATTATAAGACCTGCCTAGAGGTCTCAGTGACCTTCCAGACCTCCTATATGGCCTTTATTGGGACATTTCCCATTCCTCAAAGTACCACATAGATAGTATTTTTACCCTCATAAATAGTCAAAGAGGGACACAGACATATTGAGGCAAAAGGGACTCTTATTAAAGAATGTCACCAACACAAGCCAGCTTGAACCCCACAACTTTCTTTTTAAACCGATAAGGACTATTATCTCCATTCTAAAACTAAGAAAATTCAGGCCATCTGGATAAGAAACAGTCTTTTATTTTCCAAGACAGTACCCAAAGTCGTTTGTTTGTTGTTTATTTGTTTTTTGAGACAGGGTTTCTCTGTGTAGTTGTGGTGCCTGTCCTGGATCTTGCTCTGAAGACCAGGCTGGCCTCGAACTCACAGAGATCTGCCTGGCTCTGCCTCCCGAGTGCTGGGATTAAAGGCCTGTGCCACCACCACCCAGCTCAATATCTTTGTTTTTTTTTTTAATTTTACACAATAGGAAGGTAAGCATCAAATAAGTGTGGTAAGCAAAAGCTTGGGAACCACAACCCTTGGGATTAAACACCAGCCTCACAGTTTACTCTAGGCAGGACCTTAGGCCGGGCATCAGGCCCTGTCTCAGCCTTTGGCTCCAAAACAGATAGGAATGTCCACTTGCCAGGGACACAAGAATTTCCTTTTGCTACAGTATTCAAGTGGAAATGCTCTGCAGAGTGGATGGTCATCCAGAAGAAAGGAAAGCAATCTATCCTGTAGTGTTCCCGCCCCTCCCAGCCTGAGGATGGAGGTGTTGTAAGCAGTGCAGGGCCAAGGAGATAGAATCCCTCTGCAATTATCCAGCTGTTCAGAGAGGAGACAAAGAAGCCCCAGGACTCTTGAGATTCCATGGACATTTCAAAGAGAATGTGGAAGACTTTGTAACATCTCCCAAATATAAGGTAACTTAGTTTTGCCAAAATCTTTTACCAAAAAAAAAAAAAAAAAAAAAAAAAGAATATTTTAACAACTCAAAAGCAAATAAACATAATGAAGACCTAACTTGTGAACAACTTCCATGAAGCCACTGGCGACCTTTCTATGATATTTATGCTAAGGAAACGTTAAAAGGTCCTCTCTGCCAACAGCGGTGCTTGTGAGAGCTGTTCTTCAGAGAGCAGGTGGAAAGACAACAGAATGCACTGTACACACTGTGGTGAGAAGGTAGGGGGGAAGGAAAGATAAAGGAGGTGCCACCCACCCAGACAGGGCGGCTGTGAGCACAGGGAGAGTCTCTGCATGAGCCCGGCATGTGCCCATGGTGCACAGGGAGATACCAGGGGAAGAACTGGAAGACAGAATCTGCCCTCTAATGATAACACCCACAGGGTGTCCTGATCATCCACAGGGAAGAAGGCTTTGAGCAAGAACTTGATTTGCTAACTTTTAAAATCCCTCAGAAAGATGCGTGGTAGGTATAACATTTATCAACTGCGTGAACCAGGGCTGGGGAGATGGCTCAGTTGGTCCAGGGCTGCCCGGTAACCGTGAGGACCTCCGTTCAGATCCCCAGAACTCACATTAAAAAGCACAGGCGGGGCGGGGGGGGGGGGGGTGGGGGTGGTGGTGGTGGTGGTGGTGCATGCTGAAATGTAGCAGGATGAGATGGAGGTAGAGGAAGGTGGATCCCTTGGGTTTGTTGGCTAATTAAATGCCTATCAGACTTGCTGAAAGTTCTAGGCAAATGAGGCTGTCTCAAATCAAAGAGGTAAGGGGCCCAGAGTAAACATATGCAAGGCTGTCACCAGACCCCCACATGCACCTATGCACAGAGAGAGAGACAGACAGACAGACAGAGACAGAGATATAAAAAAGGAGAGCTGTGGATGCAGCTCAGAGGTGTGGTGATTGCAATGTATATATAAAGTCCTGCATTTAAGCCTCAATACTAAAAAAAAAAAAAAAAAAAATGGCGGGGTATAAGGAGTAGAGGGGCAATAGACTAGTGGAAGAAAGCACTGGGGAGACTGGAAAGCAATTCACTTCTCCATCCATGTCATGTTCTCCACTGGAAATACTGCTGGGCAGAAGCACAGCCTTGGTGCTCCAGGAAACTCCCCTCACTTAAGCGTCAGCAGAACACGTCAAAAGACGTTCGATTCAAACCTCTTAAATGGGCTTATTCAATAAGGCTAAGAGAGATCTAAACTCGCACCTCTCAACAAACACATACTGCTACAAAGAAAAATTTCCCTTTCAAATCAAGCATGACAGGCACACGCTTTGATAGTCTACTCGTCCGGCCTGATAAGAACTCTGAGTTGCACACATATTGGAATTGGGATCTGTAGTGGAGAGATGATAAATTCCGCCCTGAGGGCCCAGGTTCACATATTGCGAGCAGACAGAAGTCTAGATTATTATGATGTGAGAACTGAAACTTTAGTACAATCAAGAACCAATCCTGGAGGCTATCAAGCTCCCTATTCTCCACTGGCCCTGAGCAACCAAATATCTATGAAGCCTTTAAATACAAATTCCATAATTAGGATGGCCAGGTCTTGCTCTTCCCTCCCTACTTGTCCTGCTGGCCGGCCGGCCTCGCTGGAGTGAGAACAGCCATATTTACAGCATAACAGAATTTCTGTGACTTGCTGCCTCTGCAGTCATGAAGACTGTATGCAAAGCAGTCGTCACCGGGGCAACCTTCACAAAAATCTCAACTTCCTGCCCCTTCGCCTGTTCCTGTAAGAAGGTGAAGTGTTTGAGATTCTGTGGCCTAACCTATTTACTTCCTCTAAAGGAGGAACAGAAAATGAAAAATGTCTTTCAAGAAAGAAAAAAGAAATATACACAGAAAGTGAAATCACATTAACTGACATTAATGGGCCGGTGGCCTGTTTAATAAGCTCCCACCAAACGCTTTTGAGTTCACATTCAATGTACAGACTAGGAGACATCTCAGGGCAAAGAAGAAATGTTCTGAAGAGCGCCATCATCTCATCAGCATACTACACTAGAATGTCAGTAACAGAAATTCTACACCCATTTGAGAGATCCAAGGGCCATAAAAAGAACAGGAACCTGTCTGACACAGACACTTCCTTACTTTTGCTACATATGCATGAACCGAAATTTAAAAGAAAAGAGGCTAAAAGTAGTGCCTTGTTCTTTTTATTTCATTTCATAATTTTTTAAATGCTAAAAACAGTATCTTCTTACTCTGCTTCGTATTTTTATAGCGCATAGAACTAAAATTGAAGCATTTACACTCTCTCTTTTTCATGTCATTAATTAGATTTGACCAGATTTTCTTTCTCTCATGGAGGTCATGCCTCCAGGCTTATCTCGATAACCAGTTGGAGCCAGCCTCCCTATCAACAGATTGAGCAGCTAAACTGTATCCACCAAGTAAGACCATACCAAGAGGGTGAATTATTTAGATTATTTAACACCCAGATGCAATTAGCCACGCAGACCTTCCAATTCACTCTTCGGGAGTCAATGGTGAAACAGATGGGAAAAATACTCAGTTGCTATTGCAGACTAATACAATATACAGAATAAAGGTATGGTCCTACTTAGCAGGGGTGGGGGTTGGGGGAAGACCATCAGATTTGAACAGTCCATTACTCTGTAATGTGATGACAACTTTCTAAGCCGCACTAAAGACTTGTTAGATATGAACAACTCCTACAGCAGATACATGTGGCCAATGCAACACAGAATCCCTGAAGAAGGCAAAAGACTCTTCTCTTTCCTCACCATACGCACGGTCTTCTTCTCAGAATTTAGCGCCAGCAATTAAAGCGCTGTTTGCTGAAATATTTCTAACCCGGGTTGCATCCACCACCACCACCACCCCTATGTGACATCCACTCCCCCTCGTGTGCGTGTGTGTGTGTGTGTGTGTGTGTGTGTGTGTGTGTGTGTGTCCCTTAAGTTTCTTCTTTTGCAATCCTGCCAGTTGAGTAAATTTCATGATGTTTTCAGATTGCATCAATAAACTTAGGTTCCACTTTTTTCTTTGCTAAAGAGGATTAAAGACAGGGTCTCGCATATGCTAGGCAAATGATCTACCACGGAGCCACAGTCTTAGCCTCTGTACTTTTCCCCTATTTTACTAATACTTTGGGTCATTTCAAGGCAGAGGACAGTCAGCATAAACCAATATCAATGATCTCAGTTCTCTGCTTAAAAAAAAATGGGATAAAAAGATAAATAGTTTCTTCCCATCAGTCCTTCTTTATTGTTCATTAGTATGAGCCAATACATTAGGGAAAATACATTAATCTGGAACTAGGTTTCTATTTTAATTCCAGGAATTGCTGTTTGAAAACCAGAAATCTAAAAATAACCAAACAGTCCTAAGACTAGGCAGTCATTTTCTCTGGCCCTTCCCCTTTCAAACAGTAGGAAATGAACTTGGACAAGTTACTAAGTATCTCTGAGGACACACTGACTTTGGAAGTAAATAACAGGTGGAAGTGGAAGATGTATCAGGAGGCTGAAGCAGGAGTACTCTGGGTTCAAGGCCAACCTCCCCTACATGCCGTGTTTCACTGTGTCGCCCAAGGCAGCAGGTGACTTTACCCATGGGTCCATCTCCATGGCCCCCAAATCTACTTCTGTCTCCAAGGTCACCCACTTCAACCAAGTCCCTTTGACACGTTCTTTCCCTTCCTCCAAACTACCTGTTTCTTAAATGCCGTTTCCTCAACCCCATATCAAATTCAACTCTACATCAGGGCAATCTTCCTGGTACCGCCTTTCCTCCACCCGCTCCATAACGGCCGCGAACAATCCCTGACTCTCACCCCACACATATTACTAAGATAATTTAACCACTGTTAAAAGACAACCACTGAGAATATCTCCACTGGACAATGAAGACTACAAAATATGCATCTATATTTATAAAGATATATATTAAAGTAAAGACTATACAAAAAAAAAAAATCACTCCTACAGATCCCTTCAACTTCAAGCCATCATACACAAATCTGGACACATGTGAACATGTAATGATTTTAAATACAGTATCTTCATCTATATTTTAATAATCCCCAAATCCTAAGGAGGCATGAGTCCATCCAATAATAGCAAACAGGAATAGTGGTAGAACAGGTCTTCACCAGCTCATCTTGTGAACACTCTGGTCAAAGAAAATCCATCACTTTTACTAAAAGCACAACTAAGGTGTACCTCAGCCCTGGTTAGACAGTGGCTTACTCACGTCTAGAAACTAATTAAAATGGGGTATGTAGTGTCTTGTGTCTAATGTTTGGAACCATCAGTCAGCACCCAAGTTCCTGTTTCCTGACTCACTGGCTCCTACAACACCTGGAGCATGTGTTCTCTTCCACGGCACAATGAACCGTGCACTGGTTACACTATTACTATACACACACTAGAACAAACTCCAGCAGTTGTTACAATTGGCAGAGCTCTCTTATCTCTCCTCCTGGACTGAAGATCTTGGGAGTTCCAAGGGAACAAAACCCAGCCTTTCAGATTTCACACACTGTGAAAACCCAGTAACAACTAGTTAAGAAACCAAAAACACTGCTTGGCAGAAGACTCCATGACCTATTTGTCCTTGGGACCCCATGGGTTCCATCCACTGTCACATACCACATAAAGTGACTTCTCATATAATTTCCCTATCCTGACCTATCTACCATAAATCACAGGTATCTTATCTATGACAGCACATGATTCCTCAAAATAAAATACCACGGGCTGGAGAGATGGTTCAGTGGTTAAGGGCACTGGCTGCTCTTCCAGAGAACCCAGGTTCGATTCTCAGTACCCACATAGCAGCTCACAATCATCTGAATCCGGGGGATTCTAAGATGTCTTCTGTGCTCACTAGGCACAAATGGTACACAGACATGCATGTAGGCAAAATGCCAATAGGCATAAAATTAAAAAACAACAAAACCATGGAGTTTACTCAAGAATTACCTCACAGTTACTCCAGGATTAATTAAATGGACAAGTACATCTTCTCTCCTTCACTACTGAGTGTTTAGGCCCTCGGGATATTGATTGGATAATCTATAAAAAGGAGATGAAATAAAACTAATAAAACCAGAACATGTCAGGGTTTGCTTTGTCAGGTTCAGTATCATTAGGATGAAAATAATAACATAGTATTGCTCTCTCTCTCTCTCTCTTTTTCTATCTCTATTTTAGAGTTAGCTATAATGAGCAACACAGCAACAAGGATGTCTGAAAGCATGTGGGGAGAATCTTCTTTGAACTTTTCCTTAACCCAGTCATTCTCAGGAATCAATCCTGTCCTCCCCAGTGACTCCCATCACCACCTCCACAGTCACCAATTTCCTCACCATCTTTCCCAGGCAGACTCACACTATACCATCAAAATGTTAACTACAGTAAACAAACTCCCCTCACACCAATCCATAGTTCCCTCACCCTACCACTTCCACCAGCAGGCATTATTTTTTAAACCTTCCTTTTATTTTCATAAGCATTTTACTAGCCCTTCTATTCATTTGGGACAACGTTCAGGCTTCGTAACCAGCAGCATGATAGAGCATTGTTGCTTCATTCAGAAACCAATATATTTTTTTCTTAAGAAACAAAAGACGACTAGCTGGAGAGTTGGCTCAGTGGCCAAGAGCACTTGTTGCTCTTGCTGAAGACCTGGGTTAGACTCCCAGCACCCACTTTCAGCCTTACAGGATCTAACGCCTTCTTCTGACTTTGGAGTTCACCAAGCATAAATGCAGTACACAGACATACATGCAGGCAAAGCACACAAGCATATAAAGTAGCAAATAAATAAATAAATAAATAAATAAATAAATCTCTTTTTGTGTTTGTTTGTTTGCTTGCTTGTTTTGGGGGGGAGGGGGAGGACTTCTCTGTGTAGCCCTGGCTGTCCTGAAACTAGTTCTATAGACCAGGATGTCCTCAAACTCACAAATATCCACCTGCCTCTGCCTCCTGAGTGCTGGGATGGAAGGTGTGCACCACCACTGAGAGGCATAAACAAATCCAAAGGGGGAAAAAATGTAAATAATAAGGAAAGACAGACAGACAAAGCCAGGCATGATGGAACACAACTTAAATCCTAGCACTCCTGAGGCAAATGTGGGAGGGTCTCTGTGAGTTCCAGGTCAGTCTGGTCTACATAGGGAGTGTCAGAGCTACAAAGCCAGGATCCTGTCTCAAAACACAAACAAACAAAACAAAACAAACAACATACACACACACACACAAAAAAAAAATTTAAGAAAGAAAAGTGAAGTAAAGAAAGACACTCACTGCTGGATACTTGGGCAAGTCTATGTTCTATATGTCCTATAAAGTCAGGAGCTGACGCCCCCAGGCTCTGCACTAGCCAACCTGCCTCTGGTCCTCACAAAGCCTAGTAACAGTGACGGGGGAAATGCCCAGCACACACGTGAACACCTCTTTACAGTTCTCAAAATCCTCCTTCCTTTACAACAAAAGGCAAATGTCGGCATTCCCATTTTCCAGAGGGGAAAATCCAGGCTGAAGGAGGCCCAGTAACTCATACGAGATGATATATTAGATTGCAGAGTTGAGTTTGCTGATTCCTGGTCTAGCTTGCTATCCCCAGCACGTGTGACTCCTCAGATGAAGACTAACAAGCATTGTCTTCAACTCAGCACACACATACTACACTGAGTACCCCAGAAAGCTGGGGTACTCCTCTCCCTGGAATTGTGGCTCTTGTTTGCATGGTCAGGCAGCTGTTCTTGTTCACTGTCTCTGTAGGATCACCCACACAGGTACAAGGACAAAATCTATGAATGCGACTAACTGCACTTCCTAAGTCAAGCCACAAACAGAAAATGACAATAAACTACTGTTCATAGTTACTTTTATTCTTGTCATTATTCAATGTCACTTGTAACCACACCTGATCCACAGAAGGTAATTAGCTCTGTTCGTTTAAAAAAAAAAAAAAAAGGCATAGGCCAGTGAGATAGTGAATAAAAGCATCATTTGGGCCTGACAACCTGAGTTCAAGCCCCAGAACCCATATAAATATGGAAAGGAAGAAATAACTTCAAAGCTTTCCTCTGACTGCCATACATGTAATATGACACACACACACACACACACACACACACACACACTGGAATACTAATAATAAATACATAAATTTTAAAAGGAAAGCTAACTTTCATTTCCTTTGGCTTCTGCCAAACAGAAATTAAAAATCTCTTTAGTACTCAAGACAGAGGAGGCAGGAAGGCCAGTGGGAAAGTTGAAAGGAAGAATAAAGAGTGGAAAGGGATGCTGGGCGGTGGTAGCTCTCAACTTTAATCCCAGCACTTGGGGAGGCAGAGCCAGGCGAATCTCTGTGAGTTCGAGGACAGCCTGGTCTGCAGAGTGAGCTCCAGGACAGGCACCAAGACTACACAGAGAAACCCTGTCTTGAAACAAACAAACAAAACAAACAAACAAAAAAGAGTAGAAACAGAATAAATACAGAAAGCACTACTTTGGAATTCTACCCCTGCTGTGGTTTCCCCCACCAGATGGTCTTGATCCTAAAGGTAGGTCCTGGATTATTTACTGGGGTTAAGCCAGAACCCTCCAAGATGAGCAAAAAGATATTATTGGACAATAGCTAAATATCCCAAAGAAATGTTTTCAAAAACTCACAAGTCTATGCTATATCCCTAAGATGTGGTATGTGGCAGAAGTAAGGCCTTCTTGGATTTAATCCATAGGAGACACTTAAATATTAATTACATATTAATTAACCCCCCCACACACTGTCATAAAATTTAGCTACAAAATTGTAGCTCAGACTCCAAACACATTTAAAGTTCCCATCTCTTCGCTACTATTGTATATTTATATAAGATATTAATTCACAATCGTTTTGTTCTTGTTCTCACTTTTTCAATTGAAAAGAAAAAAATTACTTCACTTTCAGTAGAAAATGGGGTGCTGAAATGCTAATTAAGAATCCAGTAACAGCGGGGCAGCGGTGGCGCACGCCTTTAATCCCAGCACTCAGGAGGCAGAGGCAGGTGGATCTCTGTGTGAAAGGCCAACCTGGTCTACAGAGTGTGTTCCAGGACAGTTGGGGCTACACAAAGAAACCCTGCCTCGAAACACACCCTCACCCCCACCCTTGGCTCGCCCCCCCCAAAAAAAATGGGGTTGAGGGGAAGGCTCAGTTAATAAATCGACAGCCACAAATGCGTGAAGACTTGAGTTCAGATCCCGAACTCTCCCATAAAAGCAGGGTCCTCTGTATCTTGAGCACTGGGTGGGAGGGTAGCAACCTAAGAAGCCCTGTAGCTCATTGGCCAGCCAATCTAGCCAATCAGTGAGGCAGATTCAAAGCAAGGGACCAGGTTTTTTAAAAAAAAAAAAAAAAAAAGTAGCCAGCAGCACAGGAAGACAAGTACTACTCCAGGTGATCTTTGGCCTCTCCAGCTCCATGCACCCACACCAAAAACACACACACACTCTAGCACAATCTCATTCTTCCTAACTTTTCAAGCGCACTTGGTATCTCCTTGTTCATACATTCAAAGCAGTTCCCACAAACTTAGTTTTTTATTTCCCTCTGCCACACACTCTCCTTGATTTCCAAATGCAGTGTTCAGCATTTCTAGTAGATAAAAACAATTGGTTGCATCAAGTGGCTCTTACCTTGAGCTCTGGTGAAAGATAGAACCGTCTGGTGGCCTTCACCACTGCCGAGTACCCCAAAGACTTCTCTTATGGATCTAGCAATGATTTTAAAAGAGGAAAAGGAAGAAAGAAAGAGAAAAAGAAAAAATCAAGGCACTCTCATAACACCTTCACATCTACAGTCTACAATTCACACACAACACGCATCATCCCACACATTGCTCTGTGTATTAAAATAAAATTAACCAGTTCCACATGAGGTGAAATTAATTTTAATCATTCACATCATCCCATATTCTAAGTTCACACAATAAAAATCCACATTGTAAATAAAAGTGATGTTACCCAAGCACTAGGGACCCTGAGGCAGGAAAATGTAAGTTCAACCAGCCTGGGATACCCTAGGTGGACCTTGTCTCTCTCACTGTATACATGAGAGACAGGGGGTAATTACAAGGATGATTTGACACAACCATCATTTCTCTGGTTTTTAATCTTTAAAATTCAGGATCCTTTACAGTACACACACACTGGGAAATAGTTAAATAACTCATATAATTTTTACCCTTATCAATGTTTTAAATCATCAGTTATACAAAGTATCCCCGATATAACTTTTTACTCAGTGAATCAAAAATAGATTCTTACAAAGAGAAGGTACTATTTATTTTATGAGTATATATGTAGGTTAGTGAATAACTTGTTAGCCTGAAATTACGTGTATCAGAGAACAAAATGATAAAAAGCAAAAGCAAATTTCAAAAGCTTTTTTTCACTTTTCGAAAAGTTTTAAACACATGTTTTATTTTGATTTCTCCTGAACATTCCAGGTTAAGCTACCTGCTGATTCCTTACTTAGAGGGGGAAGAAAGCGGTGAAGGATACAGATGATGGTAAATATAAAACTAATTTCCTTATCTAAGGTGTGCCAATCTCAAATCTCAGAATAAAAGAGATTTGTTTTTTAATGTAAGCAAGGAAGGGTGGAAATCAAAGGTCCCGAAAACTCAGACTTCACTGTTCTCTGATTTACAGAACTTTCTATTTCTGATCAGCATCCTTTCCCACATCTGGCTGCTAACTCAGGTCCTCTAATTACTTCCACGTCTAAACGGACTACGTAGCTACAAGTAAAGGCCAAACTTTGCTCTCTGCCTCGCGAACTTAAGATGCGTTTAACCACTAGAGGTCCCCCCTTGGCCAGTTTTGCAGGCTCGTTATTTTGCTGCACTTGAAACTTTCCGGAGAAATGCTCTCTGCTCGACTCAGTGTTTTTCTAAAAACTTGCGCAAAAATCTACGCGACCGAGGTAGCCAGTACAGAGCCTCCCGGGCTCCCCACACCAATAAAGACATCACAACCAACCATCTACGAAAACCGAAATGAAAATTCAACGCTCCCCCCTCCCACACACACACCGTTGTGTTTGTTTGTTTGTTTTTTTTGGTTTTTTTTTTTAAATCATTTCTCGTCTCAGTTTCCCTTAACTTAGAACAATTTTTTAAAATCTATTTTTGTTCTTGGGCACTTTGGGTGATCTCAAAAGCATGTTTCTGGCGGTGGCCCCGAGGTGGCAAAGGAGCGGGCCAAGGGATGCAGAAGACGGAGGGGGAAGGGCCGTGCAAACGGCGCCCGAGGAAGTTGCATAAGGAAAGAGACTCCGTTTTTTCGGGTCCCCTCTTGAAAAAAGAAAAAGAAAAGAAAAAAAAAAAAATCAGCGGGGAAAGAGGAGGAAAAGGAAGCTGGGCGGTGGCTGCCGGAGGACAGAGAAGGGAAACCGAAGCGTCGTTTACCTTCGTGTCCCCGTGGAAGGGTGGGGCAAGAGCCCTGACCCACGCGACCCGGCAGTGCGGCTCGATCTCCCACCCTGGCTCTCACGGAGCGCGGACGGACAGACAGACACCTCTGCCAACGCGCGGGCCGGGCGCGGAGAAAGCCGCCCCCGCCGGTCAACTTTCTCTCACGGTGGCGCGGAGGGCCGTGATCGCGGGGTTCGGATCCCAGAATCACCCCCCGCACCCCCCCTTTTTTTTTGTCTTTTTGGGTTTTTTCCCCCCCACCCTCAGGAGGCGATTAAAGTTTTCCCTCCGCCAGCCAGCGCGCCCCTCGCCCCGCCACGGCCGCTCTCAAGTTTGCCTCCTCCTCCGGTCGGCGGCTGGCTGGCGGGGCGCGCGGCGGATGCCTCGGCTCCTGCGCTTCCCGATCCCCACCCCCGCCGGCCTCTACTTCCCCCGCCCCGCCGCCGCCGCCGCCGCCGCTGCCGCCGCCGCCGCCGCGCGAGGCCGGCCCCGCCGGGCCCAGGACGCGAGCGTGGAGCAGACCGCAGCCCATGAGCGCAGATCGGCGCACGCACGCGGCGCCAGGCGGACCCGGGTCGCCGGCCTCGGCCACCGCGGGCGGCCGTAAACAAGTTGCAGGCACCGCGGCCCCCGCCGCAGCCCGCCCGCCGCCTCGCACGCCCGCGCCCGCCCGCTCGCCAGCTTGCCAGCCCGCACCGGCAGCGCTGCACTAAGAAGAACGCCGCGACGGCGCGGGTGCCCGGCTCGGCCCGCGCCCTCCTCCCCGCGGGGACGCCGATGTCGGGCCCGCGCCGCCGCCGCGCCGCGCTCCCCAAAAAGCACTTTCCTGCCTCGGGCAGGAAAAAAAAAAAAAAAACCAAGCGGAGGCTTTATTTCTTTTTTTTTTTTTTTTTTCCGTGCAACTTTCCCAAAATGGCGGAAATTGGAGGCGATCTCTAGGAAATTCTCCCACAGTCGGCGGCGGCGGCGGCGAGCGGGGAGCGGGGAGCCGGGAGCGGGGGAGGTGGCGGCGAGCGGGGAGAGCACACACGCAAACTCTCGGCCGCCGGCCCCGCCGCGGCTCGGGTTGTGCGTGCGTGTGAGGGTGCGTGTGCGCGGTGCGAGTCGCGGAGGCCTCTCCGCGCGCGCTCACACTCACACACACACACACACCCGACACACACACACTCACTCACCGACACACACACACACACACACACACACGCACGGCCGCGCCGCCCAGACGCGCCTCCGCTGCCACATTCAACCAGTCCGTTCTCCGCAGCCGCCGAGCCGGGGAAGCAAAGTAGCCCGGCCTCTTTTTTTTTTTTTTTTTTTCCCACTGCCTCGGTCTCCCGTACTTGGACTTCTCGCGCTCGCCCGCCCGCCCGCCCGCTTGCTCGCCCGCTCGCCCGCTCGCTCGCTCTCCCGGTGCGCGCCCGGCACAAAGGCCACAACGGGCGGAGGGGGGAGCCGCAGGGGCGGCGCGCCGGGGCTCGCGTCCTCCCGCCGCCGCCGCCGCCGCCGCCGCCACTGCCGCCGCACCGAGTGGCGACCGCGATCGTGCCCACGGTCCCCCTCCGGTAGCCGGCGCCCCCTGCCTCGGGCCGGCCGCGCTCGCCCGCCCCCCTCCTCCGTACACACACACACACACACACACACACACACACACACACACACACACCCCGGGGAGGCTGCGGCTCCGCCGCGTTCTCCCCCCCCCTCCCCCCCAGCGCCGCCCCGGACACGCAGCCCCGCGGCGCCGCGCTCCCCCCCTCCCCACCCCGCCTTCCACCGCCGCCGCCACCCCGCGCCCGGTGTCAAAAAAGCGACCAAAGTGACAAGCTCGGGGAGAGGGGGGGCGCGGGGGAGGGGACCCCCACACGCATCCCGCCGCCTGCGCGCCGGCGACGGCCCGACGCGGCCGCCTCGGCCCGCTCCCTTCCGCACGGCCCCCCACACCCTTCCCCGTGTGCGCGCAAAAGGAGGAAAAAAAAAAAATACAAGTCTCTCCTCCACCACCCCCCCACCCCATTTTTTCCTTTCTCTTTTCTCTCTCTTTTGTTCCTCTTTCGCACTCGCACTCACTACTTCGGAGTGAGATGCCCACAGACTCCCCCGCCAGCCGCTTCCGAGTCACTTGCCCACTTTTTTTCCCCGGGATTAAGTTTTCTCCTCTTTCCCAGAGGCGCAGAGAAGTGGGGGAGAAGCCCCTTCTCTCCTTCCCCCTCCCCTGATCTCTTTCCCAAGACGAGGGTGCGCTTCCTTCCCTCGTCGCTAAGGTCTCGGAACTTTCATCCTCACCCAGAAAAAAAATCAATGAATGGCTTGGGCACGGGCCGAGCTGCGGATTAATTAGAGATTAGATCCGATCAGCCGCTTCTTACCCCCAAATTTTCTCTCTTTTTTTTTTCTCCGTCTCACGAGTAGTCCTGACAAATGGTCCAGGGCTGCGGGCGCAGTGCGCATGTGCGCGTAGAGTCAGGGCTGGGGAGAGGGGAAACTGCGCTGGTGCCGGTGCCGCCGCCGCCGCCGCTGCCGCCGCCGGGGAGGCTCGCGCTGGCTGCCCTGCCACTGCTGCTGCGCCTTCGCCGCTGGAAAGCAGCAGATTGAGCGGCTCGGCCGAGGCGGCCGCCCGCAGACACTGGTTCAGGTGCATCTCTTTCGCGATCCTTGTCGCCGCTTCCCGAGCTGGCTCAAAGAACGGCCCGAACAAATGGGAAAAGACTGAGAAGGTTATAGATTTCTTTGTCTGCTTTTTGCACTTTACTTTTTTTTTTTTTTTTTTTTTTTTTTTTTTTCCGAGGCAATTCGCAGAGCAGCGAATCCACCATGTGCTGGTTAAATGTGTGCATTCAGCCATTAAAGAGTGGGCCCTGGTCTCACACCATTGCTACCCGGGGGGGGGGGGGGGGGGGGGGGTGCTAAAGACATGCCACAGGTCAAGAAAAATAAGAAATAAAGTTCTAAGCTCGTACGGAGTTTAATTTGCCCCTTTCGAGACTGGAAGAATGCATAATAAAGTCTGAAACTTGTGCGTTCTTTCCGCATCCTAAATGGGGTTTGCATTGACAGCTTCAGCGGGTTTAGGCCTCTGTTCTAAAGGATGCTGGGAGTTCTACCTCAACTTAGAAATCCCTGGTAAAGTGCCTAGGCAATAAGACGCGACCGCCCGCTTGATGTATTCAGTCAAGATGGCTGAGCTTTCCTAAATAGCAAACCCAGCCTTTGTCAGCGCGTCAAATCTGGATCAAGCTAGTATTGTATTTCGATATTGACAGCCTTCTGCTTGCGGACTGCAAACTGGTTTTGGGGGGGGGGGAGTTTACGCTCCCCCTTTTCTACAGGGTTCGGGGACAGACAAAACATTTCGAAGTCATTAAAGTTGCGATAAATATGTTGATGCCAACAGGAGAGTTTGCTGGGAAGGGAACAGAGGGAGAAAAAGCAGTAACGTGTGACTTCTGAGATGGTGAAGCCAGGCTAACACTTCTCGGAGGGAAGTAAAGGAAAGCTCCGCCCCCAGCGTCTACGATTTGTTTTGCATCTCGTGAAGGGTGCAGGGGCCTTTCTCTGCTATTGTTGCCTGAGGCCTAGAATTTAAATATATCACAGATGGAAATTCCATATTAAAAAGCCTCCCCCTAAAATGTAAGTAAGATTATTCTTGATTGATTTTTTTTTTCACTTAAGGAATGTTCCTTGAACTAGTTGCAGAAAATAAACTCTTCATTCTTTCCTCAGGCCTGTGAAATTGCCCCAGAGAGACAGACCACACCACCCATTTCTTCTGTTACTGTAGAGACCGGCTCTCCAAACCCCAAACCGAGGTACATGGCTTGACATGTGCTTTGGGACACAGGTGCTGACTAACCCTGCCGAGTTTAGACTAGTTTGTAAAATAAGCTTCATGTGTTGCCATGGTTCAGGGGTATGCAGCAGGAAAAAGGTCTGGTTAGTGAGAGCTACTGATAAGATAATCTCAGGCCACCACCTGAGTTTACTCATTACATTCTACCTGCTTCAAGGCTGTGCCAGGATGCTTCCTTAGCAGACAGGAATTTCAGCTCCCGTTGTTTTCTCCCCAACTTTTGAATAACAAAAAGTGAACCGGCCAAAGGCAGACTACCAGAGAAAGAAAGAAAGGCCATGAGTTGTGTGTTAACCTAAGACCTTGCCCCCAAGAAAATAAAAATTAATCTCAAATTCCTCTTTCTAAAACTCCATCCATCTTAAAATCATTCTCCAGATAATTTTAGGTGATATTTCTATTTCTATTGTGTGTGTGTTTTTATAGACATTAATTTAATAGTCCCTTTTTTTAAATTAGATTTTTTGGTTTGTTTTAGTTTGGTTTTGGTTTAAAGCCTTATACTGCAACCCAGGGCGGCCTTAGGTTCACAGCAGCCCTTTACCTCAGCTTCCTAAGGGGTGGGATAGTAGATGTTTGCTGCCATGCTCACCACTCTTCCTGCAAGGTGCCTGAGCTGAAAAGATGGCCAAAGGTAACATTATGTGCAACTATGTTAAGTAGTGAATACCACGGTAGCATGAATAATTGAGGAGGGCCTTTAGCAGTATGTATGCCCAGGATGTATGATAACCCATTATCCTGGAAGGAGTCTATGAAGGACAACCAATCAGAGAAGGCCTATTAAAGCCAAGGGTTTAGAGAGCATGCCTTGCGTGGAAACCTGCCCTGGTGAGGGTTGGCCAACAGAAATGGGGATGGTTTGAAGTTCAATACGATACATTGTATCTCTGCTCCAGAAGTCCCTGTGGAAACTTTGTCTCAAATTGTTACGGCCCAACATGGCGGAGATACTGAAGATATTGAAGACCTGTGGGGATAAAGATCTTAAAAACTGCTGCCCCTCTCGGCCCCTACTCCCACAAAACAATTCTGAAAGGACACCATCACAGACAAGCAAAAGTGCCATTAGAATCTAGATGTCAATTTTATTCTTCATATAAGTTGGTACTGTCATCAGTGCATTGGACCACTTGTACCCCAGGAAAGTAATATACTAATAGAAGCTTCTATGCCCTGACTTCAACCTTCCAAACCAGTAATTTGCTGGATAACTGGAGAACACTTTACGCTTCTGGTCAGCATTATTTAATCTCCTCCTGCTCTACCTCTTGCTTATCCGATGCCTCATCCCAGAACACGTAAATGCCAAACTCAGTTTTCAGATGTAGGACTACCAGTCTCCTGATGTTCCAATCAAGGTGATAACCTCAGTTCCTTATTTTTTCTACGCTTTTAATATCAAATGTCCATCCATACCACCCCAAATGTCCATTCCTAGATATGCTGAAGCCAAAGTAATTTTGTGTGGAAAATATTTTAAACAAATGACGACGTTCACTCTTCAAAGTCATTTTGAGGCTTCTCACCAGCTGCCAAGTGGCGGTCATTCAACGCCTCCTACTTTACATCCTGTAACTGCCACTGCATGAACTTCAAGTTAATAACTTTCACTCCCTGTCCCCAACACAAAGCATGTCCTGCCTTTTAGGACACAGGCCTGTGATGGGCCTCCTCTCTGAGCCGGTGCCCCCACCCCACCCCCAGTTTAAAGATGCCTGAGAATAAAGTCCAGTAGGTTAGTGTTCTCTCCCACTAGTACCTCCGCCATTGGGGACCACTGAGCAGGCCCATCCAACATTAGGGGGCTTCCCTTCTCTCCTTAGTTTGACAGTGAAAACAGACTAACTGATTTCTGAGCCTCTTTAAAGCCCACATCCCTCCGCCCCTCCCAATGACACAGGCACATGTCACTTTGTAGCACAAATGATATAGAACCCAGAAAGTAATTGAAGTCAGGAGTGAGACTTCATCCACCATCCAGGTACCAGAATATTGTCAATGGAGAGCTCATTCCCTGGGCTTAAGCCCTCACTAATGAGATAAAGGTCATGGATTCCATTTCCCTAAGGCCGGTTAGATTTGATTGGCTTTATAATCACAAAACTGCTTTTCCTAACCCAGGACCTCATGTTGCCATGTATGTGATTGGTCATCAGTCTTATGGTAAAGTTGGCTATTTCTAGAAAAATTGTCTAAGTGAACAATACTAAAAATTGTGGGATTTTTTGTTTTGTTTTTTGTTTTGTTTTGGTTTTTTTCGAGACACGGTTTCTCTGTGTAGCTTTGCGCCTTTCCCAAAACTCACTTGGTAGCCCAGGCTGGCCTCAAACTCACAAAGATCGCCTGGCTCTGCCTCCTGAGTGCTGGGATTAAAGGCGTGTGCCACCACCGCCCAGCTCTAAAAATTGTGTTTTTTTACTGAATTGTCTTCCTTTTAAATATGCATTGAGTGATCAGGTGTTTGTTGTGGGTTTCTTCCCCTCCCCCCAGGTAATTGTGTATTCCATGTTATTCCAAGGGTGTAAACTTTGGTTTCACCCAGATTCTTACTATTGATTCTAATAAGAGCTCAGTTTGATCTTCCTCTGAAACAGGACTTCTTACATTTTTTTTCCACTTGCAACCCATTTTTTCTCAAAAATTATTTTATAGGACCTTGGATCTATGAGTATATAAAATAGGTAAATAAATCAAGCATTTATTTATAACAAATTATAAAGAATTTTGTTTTTAAAAATTCCTTGATATTATAACCATACCATTTAGATAGATGAAAGCAAATTTGCATACTAATGCAATGAATGTTCTTGTTTATCAGTACATCAAGAATTAAATCTCATCTGAATATTTAATATTGCAGGATATAGAGCATCTTCATGATATTCCAGAGTTTATTGACATTTAAATTTTATAATCATCAATGCTGAGAATGCCATTCACATAAATATGTACTATAAAATGGCAGAAATATGTTTAGGGCCAAGATTTTTGAAGATTTTATTCTAATTCCAAGTCAAAATGTATTTGACCTTTTTTTAAAAAAATGAAACTCAAGTCAATAATGCAAGTAATAACATTTTTTTTGAGCTGAGGATGGAGCCCAGGGTATACTAATTTGATACTTATGTACTGAGGGATAATAGGAAAATATTAAAAGTCTTTGTTCTCTCTCTCGTTCTCTCTCTCTCTCTCTCTCTCTCTCTCTCTCTCTCTCTGGTTTTTTAAGACAGGGTTTCTCTGTATAGCCCTGGCTGTCCTGGAACTCACTCTGTAGACCAGGCTAGCTTTGAACCCATGGAGATCTGCCTGCCTCTGTCTTCCGAGTGCTGGGATTAAAGGCATGCTCCACTGCCACCACCACCCGGCAAGTCTTTGTTTTCTATAATTATACATTTATGCTTATTGAAGTGCAAAAGTTTTGTATGTAGAACCAAAACACTCTAGGTCATAGCATATAACAGTCTCAAACCTAAGCCTTGGTGTTTCAGGTGACCTTTTCTGGCATTCCAGGGTGTAGCTGGGAACTCACTGCAATGTGCACATGCAGTATGTTCAGAACCAAGGCTGCAGTGAAGTCATGATACAAGACTGGCAAACACTTCCAGATATGGCTTAGATGCATGTGCTGCATGTTTGATTTTTAATTAATCTCTGATTGTTGCATGATCAAGAACCTTGTGCTGAGCTGGGCCAGCCTGGTCTACATAGTGAGTTCCAGGAAAGACGCAAAGCTACACAGAGAAACCCTGTCTCAAAAAACTAAAAAAAAAGAACCTTGTGTGCTGTTACCAATTGTTTTGTGTATATGACTTCCACATTCAATTATGTAACCCAAAATGGAGTTGCAATCCATAGCTTGAGAAAATGAGTCTACACAACACTGAAAGGTTTGTCCAAGTACTTTAACTCCAATCCTGATTCTTGTTCTTGTGACACATCTGCATATGTTATTAGCACAAAGCGTGTGATCATGAAATACAACTGAAATTCTGAGAACATGCTGGATGTCCCAGCACTTGAGTCACACTGAAGCACAGGGATCAAGAGATCACTCAGCACCCATCTGGACTACATATGAGACTGTCTGAAAACTAACAAGGCCAAATTTAAGCATCTTAGTGGTAGAGCTCTCTCACCTGCCACACAAAAGAGCCATCCAATCACCAGCACTGCTAAAAATAAAAGCACTAAATAAATAAAGTAGAAAAGAAAACTTTAAAAGGAAAACCTTAATCCCAACTCCTCAGAACTAAGCAATATTAATGAGAACAAACCAGATTTCAGAATATATTAGTGGCCATTGTCCTGTTATTTCCTTAGCAATTCACTTTAGAACCCCCTTTGCTTTTTACCTGGGTTTCCTGGTAACAGGTGATTGGATCAGGAGTTAACAATTCATCTACCAACTGAATGGAAGGGGCAGTCTAGGAGTCACTAGAGAGTGCTTACCCTTGCCAATGGCCGGTCACACTTAGCCATAAGGACAAGAGCTACCAGAGATGAAGGTAGCTGATAGGCATTGCAAATGGTAGATCATTCATAGTCAGAGGAAGATAAGAAAGATACCAGCCATTATGCACATGTCTGTAATCCTGATGCACCAAGGAAATGCAGGCAGGAAAACCACAGTCTGAGGCCATAAGCAGAGGCAACGGAACAGAATCCTGTCTCAAACATGCAGTTTGGACCATCTACTGTACCTCTTTTGCTCCCTTTCTATATTTGTGAATTGAAATGGTTAACAATACCTAGCCCAGAAGGGTGTTATAAGGATTTTATGGATGAATGCTAGAAGTCCTCAGTATTTAGTTGTAACTGAATAAATGGTAGAGAATTGCCTATGTTTATTGTATTTATCCACTATTAGGAAATGATAATTGTATATATTTACAGGTGTTATGCTTTGAATATGAAATGTCTCCAGAAGGCTAGTGTCTTGAGGACTTGGTCTCCAGGGCAAGGAAGGACTTGGGGAAGTGACTGGATCAGGGGACTTCTGTTTGACCTGATCAATGATTTAATCCTTCAATGGGTTCATAGTTGAATGGACTATGGGGAAGCAAAGGGAACTGGAATGCAGTCTTGACTAGCAATAAGCAGGTTAGTAGAGTGTATCTTCAAAGAGTATATCTTATACCTTCCTCCCTCTGTTTCTGTGTCCTGCCTACACTGAAAGTACCAGCCTACACTGCCACCATGGAATTCTACCTCATCTCAGGCCCAGAGCAATGAAGCCCCTAGGGAAAAAGAGCTGAACCCTCCAAAACTGTGAGCCAGAATAAATCTTCCTCTTCTAAATTGTTTCTCAGGTGTTTTTGTTACAAACAAAAAGCGAACACAATTAGTTACAAAGTTATTCTAATATGTCTATCAACAGGGGATGATTGAATCAAGCTAATTAACTTATCCATCACTTCAGATACTTTAGTCTTGCTTTCCTCTTAACTGAAACATTGTATCCATTGGCCTAATCTCCACATTCTTTCGTACCCCAGGCTCTGAGACTCACCATTCTACTCTGCATCTGTGTCAGGATTCTGTTAAAAGAAAATTTGAGGTTTATCTATCTGTGTCAAGTGGATTTAACTTCGTGATGCTATTGTCTCACATGAAACAAGTTCCCAGCTTCTAAGGCTGAATAGCATTCCACTATGCCTATGTGTCACATTTTCTTTATATGTTTATTGGCAGGTGGATACAAGTTGAATTTACTAGTCAACTATTACGAATAGTGCTACAATAACCACAGGAGTGAGTGCAAAAACCTTTGCTTACTGTCTTCAAATTCTTTGGGTAAATACTGAGAGGTAGCATGGGTAGAACAGTAATGAGTAATAATTATAGTTTTAGTATTTTTTAGCACCTCCATGCTGTTTTCTGTAATGACATTACAGAGCGACATGCCCCTGGTGTGCAAAGATATGCTCTATGTCCTGTCCCACACTTCTCTTTCGGTTTTTGACAATGGTCTTCCTAACTCGAGTGTAGTAACAGCTAATTTCATCTCCCAAATGATTAGTGGTGTTGAATATTTGTTTCGTATCCGTTGACTGGATGTCTTTGTTAGAGAAGTACTGGTTGAAGTCCCCTGTCAGTCTGTCTGTTTGTTCCTATGGTGTGCCTATCATCTAGAAATGAGAGCCTAGGCACCATGAGCCAAGACAAAGTCTTCACAACTACTCATGATTGTGCAATAAACATTGATTAAGCAATTGATAGAAATACTATGACACATATTATTATACCACCCTCTTGCTTGTTCCTTTCTCGATGGTCACCGGGCCATAGGTATCAGGCTATAGGGGTATTCGAGGGCAAGAGGGTCCTGAAAGTTGCTAAAAACACATAAACAGAGTGATCATGGAATCCATAGGCCCCGTTTCTAAGGAGCTTGCTATTCAGAATATATTGTCTTTATTTAGCATTTATATTACACTTTACACTCTCCAGGCCTGTTCAAAATTTTAACTAAATATTTGTTTAAAGCATTCCCTCATTATCTTTCTTAAGAGAGATAACTGAGGCATGGTTCCAGTTGCTAATACCTATATTTGGTATTATAAAATGCCGACTTTATCATATAAATGCAGTAAATCTCTCTCTCTCTCTCATTCTCTCTCTCTCTCTCTCTCTCTCTCTCTCTCTCTGTGTGTGTGTGTGTGTGTGTGTGTATGTGTGTGTGTGTGTGACATTATATTGTGTAGAAGGCTCTGAACAGGATGTCACTGTAAGAGAAGAAGCAATCCGATACTTTACATTATACTGTGTCTTGCACTTGGTTCTATTTCAGAAGTAGGAAACAATAGGAGAGTTTTAAGCTGAGGGTTTTCAATGACCTTAACATTTTCACAGAATGTAATTTTGAAATTTCTTATTATTATGCTATTTCACCATAGTTTAGTAATTTCTCAATGTTTGCCTATGACAAACTGTTCAGAAACGTAGCTCTTGGGGCTTGGGGGATGGCTCAGTGGGTGAAGCTTGAGGACTTGAACTTGATCCCCAGAAATGGTGTAAAAAGCTAGGTGTAGTGGTGGATGCTTGCAAGCCCAGCACTGGGGAGGCAGAGACAAGCAGGTCTCCGGGGCTTGCTAGCCAGCCAGCCTAGACTGATTGTCAAGCACCAGGTGAGAGAGACCCTGTCATGACAGCAGGAAAGGTCAAGGTGGATAGCACCTAGGGGACAAAGGAGGCTGAGGTTCTCTTCTGGTCTTCACACACGTATTCTCCCACACAGATGACTATGCATATCACACACACACACACACACACACACACACACACACACACACACACGCATGCATACACATGGTAGCTCTTTCTAATGCTTATACATAGGGATGGGGGAGTTAACTGCAAGTAAGCCCCTGGAATTTGTTAACAGTAAAAATTAAAATGGATAAAACTCAGCATTCCACTGATGAAATCAGCAAAGATTAGAATAGTGTAAAGGTCTATAAATATACTCAGGTCATTTGGGAAATACTCAAGCCCAATCATAGACAACTCTAGAGTTTCAGGAAGTGGACACTGCTCTGAAAGAGATACTGGCCTTTGGTCACTGTTCTTATAGACTGAAATGTTACTAATGCAGAGGAGCTGTCAGCAAAGCTGGAAGACTTACCCATTTGGCCCTAGGTGTTGACTACCTGTTCATCAGGGTTTATGGCACCAAATCAGCCTTCATCTGAGAATCTTCTCATTCATTGGGTTCTCTCTTCTCTCTCTCTCTCTCTCTCTCTCTCTCTCTCTCTCTCTCTCTCTCTCACACACACACACACACACACACACACACACACACACACGCACGCACACACATCAAATACCTCTAACTTTTCTCTTTAACTTCTAAACTTTCTCTTATTTCAAGAGAAACGATATCCTTATTTCTTACCCATGCCATGCCTTTAAATGTATTCTTGTTTACATCCTCTGTGCTGAATAGTTTTATGTCAACTTGATAGAAGCATCATTTTGGAAGGAGGAAACTCAATTAAGAAAATGTCCCCAACAGATTGGTCTCTGGGCGAGACTGTGGTGCATTTTCTTTACTGATGAATATGGGAGGGCCCAGCTCACTGTGGGTGGTGCTACCACTGGGCTAGTGGGCTGATGTACTATAAGAAAGCAGGCTGAGCAAGCCATGAGGAACAAGCCAGTAAGCAGCACCCCTCCATGGCCTCTGCAATAGCTCCTGCCTCCAGGTTCCTGCCTTGAGTTCCTGCCCTGACTTCCTTCAGTAATAGGTTGTGACCTGAGAGGTATAAGGTGAAATAAACACTTTCCTCACCAAGTTGCTTTTGGTTATGGTCTTTATCACTCTAAGACACCTTCTCTTTAACCTATGAATTGTCATCATCCTCTCAATTTTCCAGACTATCATTCTTTAGAACTTTCTTCATGGCCTAAAGCCATTTTTCTTCTTCCAAATGGTAGCCAGACAGGAAAATCTTTCCTCATTTCTACATCCCTTCAAACTCTGAACCATAATCTCTCCCCTTTCTTTTCTTCCAACATTTTTTTTTTAGGTTTAGTTTACTGTTTTGCCTGCATATATATATGTGCACTGTGTGTATGCCCAGTGCCATCAGAGGTCAAAAGAGGGCAAACCCAGAAGCAGGAGTTACAGGTGGTTAGAAGCCATGTCCACAAGGTTGCTTATTCTCTACAGGAGCAACAAGTGCTCTGAAAACCTGAGCCATCTCTCCCGCCTCCCAATATTTGTTTATTTGTTTGTCATTAGTGTGTGTCCATATATGTCAGAAGACAACTTTGTGGAATTGCCTTTCTTAGTCCACCTTTATGTGAGTTCAGGAGATTGAACCCTGGTCTCCAAGCTTGCATGTCAGGCACCTTTACTCACTGAGCCATCTTGCTGCCCATCTCCAACATTCTTGAGCAAGTGGTTCACACTTACTTTCTTCATTTCCCTACTTCTTAGTCATTTTTCAAACCATGGACATCTCTGTGTATGCTTCCCTCAGTGGAAAGTCCCCCAGCAACATCCTACACATCAAATATACAGGCCACAGTCTACTTCCTCCTTAAGATTTTGGAATCACTTGGCAGTGCTGAATAATCCTTTTTATACCTGTCTTCTCATGTAGCATCTCTGCCAATTTGCTGTTCTACTCTGATACCTCAGGCCCTGCCCGCTTTCCCCTTCTCATGTGATGAATATGCATTTGCTGTTTAAATCAGCATTCTGACTGGATTGAGGATTTTCCCAAAGAGTTGTAAGGCTTTATCTCTGAGTATGTCTGTGAAGGTTTTCAGAGGAGAGGCATCATGAGTTGAAGGACCCACAAGTTATCTACATCAGGCAACCCTAGTGCAATACTGTAAACTACCATCAACCATCTGGGAACCTGGATAGAACAGAAAGATCACTCTCTAGCTCTCTCCTTGAGATGGGATGCATGAGTCTTCTCTGGCTCTTAGATAATAGAATTACAGGGTTTTTTATCTTTACACTCCAAAACTTACACTGTCCCCTTTCTACACCCTCCTCTTAGTCTTTGGGTCTTGGGCCATGATATACCACTGACCTCCTTGGCACTAAGGTCTTTTTCTCAGACTGAGCCACATAGCATTGGCCTTTTAGGAAAGTTCTTCCTAGTCATGTGAGCTCATTTTCTAATTAACCTCCCTCGTCTATCTACCTATCCATCCATCCTCTGTATATCAGCTATCCCTCCTCCCAATTGGTGCTGTCTCTCTGAAGAACTCTGAACTAATACAATGTGCTTCTGAAACCCAAGTTCTGACCTTGTATAATTACTCTCTAGTAATTCATATTGATTGACAACCGGACAGAGTCTAGACTCACCTTAGAAATAAATCTCTGGGTATTTCCCTGAGAAAGTGTGTAGACCTGGTTGATTCAGCGTGGGTGGTGAGTCACTTTAAACGTGGGCAGCACCATTGTATGAGGTAGGGCCCTGGAGTGCATCAAAAGGAGAAACTGAGCTAGATTTCCAGAATCCCTTGTTCTCTGCTTCCTGGTTATTGATTCAATGTGACCAGCTGCCTCATATTCCTGTCACCGTGGCATTGCTGCCAGGATGGACTGCATTTCCTCAAACTGTGAGCCAAATAAACCCATCTTTCCTTTTAAAATTCATTTATTGTGTTTATTATTGTAGATATATATGATGGGGTGTGTGTGTGTGTGTGTGTGTGTGTGTGTGTGTGTGTGTACCATGTTGTGAGTATAGCAGGGTTGGTGGGGAGGTGATCAGAGGAATCGGTTTTCTTTCTCTGCTTTCATTCAGGTTTTAGGAATCAAAGTCTGATCATCAGACTGAGCCTGACAAGGACCTTCATCTACTGAGCTACCCTGCTGTCTCATTCCCTTCTTTACATTGCTTTATTAAGGTATTTTTGTTACAATGAGAAAAGGAACTAAAACATTGTCTGAGTTAGGGTTTCTATTACTCTGAAGGGACACCATGGCCACAGCACTCTTATAAAAGAAAAACATTTCATTTGGACAGGCTTACAGTTCAGGGGTTTAGCCCATTGTCATCATAGCAGGAAGCATGGCGGCACGCAGGCAGACATGATGCTGGAGAAGGAGCTGAGAGTTCTACATCTTGATTGGCAGGTGGCAGGGAAAGAGAGAGAGTGACACTGGGCCTGGCTTGAGCATCTGAAACCTCAAAGCCCACCCTCAGTGACACACTCTTTCCAACAAGACCACACCTACTCCTCCAAAACACCACATTCTCCTCCCTGGCCCCCATAGGCTTGTAGCCATATCATCATGCAGAAATGCATTCAGGCCAACTTCAAAAGTCTCCATAGTTTATCAGTCTGAAGCCTGTTCAAAAGTCCAAAGTTCCAAGTTTCTTTTGAAGTCACCACTCCTTTGATTCCATTTAGCCTCAGGCTTTTCTTCAGTCTCTTTACGCTTCCTGGTACTCCTTTCCCCCTCCAATTGTACATTTTGTGTTTTTCCTTGCTCAGCTTGTTCCTCTTCATTGTAGATCTGCATAAGACTGGCCTCTAATAGCCACACAACATAGTCAAAGGTTGCTTTGAAATGGCCTCTCCTAAAGCTGTTAATCCATAATTCTTCAATTTAGGATCAGGCAGATTTTTTTGGACAAGGGCAGAAAGCAGCCACATTCTTAACCAAAATATCACAAGAACAGCCTCCAGGCCACATACTAATATTCTTCTCCTCTGAGACCTCTTGAGCCAGGCCCCACAGTTCAAGTCAACCTCAACACCACTGTCTTCCATGCTCCTACCATTATGGCCCATTAAATTCTTTTTTTTCTATGTTAGAGGTTTATTGAGGGGAGGGGAGAGAAGAGGCAAAGAAAGGGGCAGAAAAATGGGCAGAGACCAGTCCCTGGGGATGAGAGCAAAGGAAGAGAAAGAGAAAGAGACAGGAGGTGTACAAGGCCTGCCTTTTATAAGGAAATGTAGCAAATGTGCACAGGGGGTGCTCTTAGTGGCTGTAGCTGAGGTTATATACTGTCAGGACCCTAAGGGCAGGCCAGTATAGATGCCTGAATGATAACAGTGGCCGGTTAAATTCTGCTTAAAGCTTCAGTTGCTTTTCTAATCCAAGGTCCCAAAGTCCACATTCCTCCAAACAAAAAGCATGATCTGGCCTATCATAGCAATATCCCAGTCTCTGGTACCAACTTCTCTCTTAGTTAGGGTAATTGCTGTGAAGACACACCATGACCACAACAACTCTTATAAAGGAAGACATTTTCTTGGGGCTGGCTTATAATTCAGAGGTTTAGTTCATTATCATCACGGCAAGAAGCATGGTGGCATGCAGGCAGACATGGTGCTGAAGAGTAGCTGAGAGTCCTACATCCTGATTTGCAGGCAGCAGGAAGAAAGAGTGGGCCTGGCTTGAATTTCTGAAACCCCAAAACCCATCACCACTGACACATTTCCTTCAACAAGGCCACACCTCCTAATAGTGCCACACCCTATGAGCCCATGTGGGTCATTTTCATTCAAACTACCACAGACACTGTTCTAAGTGAGCCCTTGTATTTTCTCAAGGGCATCTCAGTACATCTTTGTAGACTGGATAATCTACCAAGACTGCTCTACTGAGCTTTGAGTATTAGGTTCCCAGTTTCTAGAAGTAAATTTCCAAGGCTCGTCTATGTATTGGAAGACAAAGAGATAGTGTGTTTGACTAAAAACAATGTTTGAACTTTGGAGTTAGAACTAGGTCAGTCTCCATTTTAGCTCCTCAAGAGATATTAGGTCATAACACTCTATGTAAACTGAGTTTTTTCCCATTTACAATAATCCCCATTTTCCTGGGATATGTTTTTGCTTTCATGAGATAATATATGTGGGCTCAACACATGGGGCAAACATGTAGTTTTTGCTTGATTTTTTTGCTCTGCATTCTTCATCCAGTTTACAATGCCACTTAGGCATAGATTTAACAATGACTTCCTCTTCCTGTCACCCACATCCAGTTGGTCAACAAATCCCATTGATTGTTCCTCTATAATGCCTCTCCACCCTTCCTCCCCCTTTTACTATTTCCTCTGTCACTGCCCTACTTTGTCTCCTGCAGGAATTCTGACCTTTTATGTATAGCTACATTTTTGCTACAATTACACTCCGCAGCAATGTTACTCATTCACCTGCCTCAGCCCTTACATGAGTTCTACTAAGTTTAGAAGAGCTCTGTCTGCCTGTTGTGGTACTCAGTATACTTCAGACTTAAGCAAGGATACCACAGAACCTTGTTTACACCAAATAAGCCAGAGTCTGGACACCTATCATTGCTACCTTTTCTCTACTCCCTAAGCTTTAAATGCCCTATCTTAGCCTATCAAAATGTCTAAGTCATAGACTGGGAGAGTACCACAATGGTAGAGCATTTGCCTCTTTTACATAAATCCTGGGGTTTGATCTCCAGTGCAGCCACAAACAAAAGGGCTTAACTCATTCAATCAAATGTTTGTACCTCATCCTTGTTTCATATCTCTAGAAGCCAAGTTGATAACCAAATTTACCTCTGGTAGCCGAAAGTTGAGAACAACCTACCCAAATATCTATGAACAGACGGTAGTATATATGTGTGTGTATGTGTGTTTGTGTGTGTGTGAAAGAGAGATACAGAGAGAGAGAATGAGAATGTGTATGTGTGAAAGCGAGAGATACACAGAATGAGAATGTGTGTGTGTGTGTGTGTGTGTGTGTGTGTGTACATGTGCCATACATACATGTGTAATATATCCTATCCTTAAAGAGAAAGGGATTTGGGCAAATGCTACAATGTGGACAATCCCCTTTAAGACATTACGGTCAGTGAAATAAGCCAAAAAGGAAAGGACAAATAGAGTTTAATTCCACTCAAGTGAAGCACTAGAACTGGAAAATTCCTGGAGACAGGGGACAGAGAGGCATTGCCGGGAGCTATGAGGAGGAAGCAATGGGTAAGATGTTCAGCTTTGCAAGACGACTTCGGTACATCAGCAGCACAGAGCAACGTGAGCGCACTTTCTGTCACTAGGCTGTGCTTTAAAATGGTTCAGATGGAAAAACTTTATGTAGAGTTTTATCGCAGTATAAACAATTTTGAACTAATTTTTCATCACAGGGATTAAGAACCAAGGCCTGTGCCAGGCCCTGGGAATACAGAAATAAATAAAACATCCATGGTCCTTGGAGCACCTATGATGAGACAAGACCCACATCCTACCTCTGCCGGGGAAATCCTAGTTGACCACACTGGAAATCTACGTCTTTCTTCTGTTCCGTATCATTTTAGCACTTGTCATATCCTGCTCTGCATTGTATCTCGTCCCTGTAACATTAGTCTCTCTTTGGAGATAATAAAATACCCTAAGGTCAGGAGCTCCATCTTATCTATTCATTTTTAAATCTATCAAAGCACTTAATACAGTTCATTGCACATAATGGGAGCTCAATAAATGCTTGTGGAATTGAACAGAATGGAGTGGAAGTTAACTCCAGCCATCAGTGATGTTCAGGGCCAGAAATGACACCTTCCTCAGAAAGGGAGTGCCAAGGGATGGCACCCCCAAATGAGAAGATCACAGAAAAGCCTCTAGGGCTAGGGATGCTGCTAAGGGTAGAATTGCAGCTTAGCATATGTGAGGTGCTCAGTTAGAACCCCCTGAACCACAAACAAAGCAAAACTCACCACCCTCTGCACTAGGGATCCCTAGGTATTATGAGCTTAATGGATAGGGCCAGATATGAATAGGCCGAATGCTAAATTTTTACAGTTAAAGCCATGATTTAAAGATGGAGGACTGGGCTTAGGTATATAATACCATGTGTGGACCTGTAACTTCCTCATCTCTGATAACTTCAAGTATAACCCATCTGGGTATCAAGAGTGACTGAAGCCTCTCTCCTCTCCTTGAGTGGTGGAAGGTTTTTTTTTTTTTTTTTTTTTTTTTTTTGTTTGTTTGTTTGTTTGTTTTTTTGGGAGCTGAGGACCGAACTCAGGGCCTTGTGCTTGCTAGGCAAGCACTCTACCACTGAGCTAAATCCCCAACCCCGGGAGGTTTTTATTATTTTCCTTTTCTTTCCTTTTCTTTCTTTCTTTCTTTTTTTTTTTAATTTCAACAAGCTGAATGACCCCTCTTTTTAACTTCAGGGCCAGAGTTTTTGTCTTACGGCCTAGATGAGGGCTAGGCTTCTGGATACTTAATAGTAATGGTTCTGATTCAGTGAAGATTGCTATATGTCAAGATCTATGCTAAGACCTTTACTATATTCTGCCATGCTTTTTGCTAACAGCCCCAGGAGAGAGCAGGATGCCTTTCTTCCCATGTGCTTGCCCTCAGTGTCTTTACTTTTCTTTCTTTGCAAGATTAACCCTTTCCTTTTAGGAAGCTGTATTTCTCATCCTTGGAATTCTCAACAAAGAACTTTGGTGTGACAAAAAACTAGACCAACTAGAGCCATCTGATTCCTAAACCCAGAGACAAGGTCAGATACACGTAGATCACTTCACAGTGCACAAACACACACCTGAATGCAGTTTGCTCTTGTCTCTAAAACGCCATCATTCACTGTTCCCTTCAGTTCAGTGGCCTATCAAGTCTTGTTCTAATAAATTCTGCTTTTCTTCTGTCTTGGCTAATAATCTAAAAGCCAATGTTAGTGGTTCTCAATCTGTGGGTCACAGCCCCTGTGGGGGGGTCTAACAACCTTCTCTCAGAGGTCAAATGTTAGTTATTCTGCATACCAAATACTTACATTATGATTCATAACAGTAGCAAAATTACAGTTATGAAGTAACAACAAGAATAATTTTATAGTTGGGAGTCTCCACAACATGAGGAGCTGTATTAAAGGGTCACAGCATTAGGAAGGTTGAGAACTGCTGGTCTTTGTGATGCAATAGGGTTTTTTTGGTTGTTCCTATTGGTGTTTAAGCAGGTGTGTAGGCATGAGTTTCCAGCCACACATGTTTATTATTTCATCACTTATATGTACAGAGCTCTGGGTACAGCTCAACTATGTCCCTGCTGAAGATCTCTCCAAGGGGGCAATCAAGGTCTCCTCTAAGGTTTAGATTCCTGTTCTAAGCCGACCGAAGAACTGGTAAAACTCCATTCCTGCCATATATAATATCGAAGTCCCCTTTCCTCTTCTGCTCAAAACCTGGATCTGTCTGCTTGTAAGTCTAGAAGATCTCTCCACCCAAGATTTTGCCACCCAACCCTATCTGTAGTTCTGTTGCAACACAGTTTGTTTTTTTCCCCAAGACTCTGTAAGAGATGTCAAGGCATTCAACAAATGTCAAGAATCAATGTACAGGAATCACCATGCCAGATGATATGATGAAACCCAAGGTTGGCTTCAAAGAGTCCACTTTGTATCAGAAGACACAGGCAAACATGGAAGGTAGAGTATCTAAGAGGAAATGAGAATTTGGCTTTAGAGAAAAGTTGGCAAAATGGCTTCCTGGATCTCTGTTCTGAAGGGAATTTCTCCCTGCTTTGACATTGCTCTTTTTTTTTATTATTATTATATTTGTGCTTTAATTTTACACATCAGCCATGGGTTCCCCTGTCCTCCCCCTCCCGACATTGCTCTTTATAACTGAACACAGTAAACTTCCATAATTAAAATATTGTAATGAGTTACCCCCATGTCCTGTTTTCTTGGTTAGTGTAAGGCAGTGGTTCTCAATCTATGTGTCATAACTCCTTTGGGGGTCAAATGACCCTTTCACAGGGGTCATCTAAAACCATTGGAAGACACAGATATTTGCATTACAGTTCCTAACAGTAGCAAAATTACAGTTATGAAGTAGCAACAAAAATAATTTTATGGTTGAGGGGGGTCACCAAAACAAGAGGAACTGTATTAAAGGGTTGTAATATTAGGAAGGCTGAGAACCACTGGTTTAGGGAATTTAGGAACCAAGGAAAAGAAATGAAGTTTGGTCATCCTATAGAAAATAAATACTGTTTAATTTAAAAACACATTTTCACTGAGGTGCAATCTGACTGTTATACCAATTTATTGACTGCTACTTTTCTTGGATGATGTATCTTATTTCCACTTGTAGATTCTGTTCTTTCTCTTGGGCAAAGGTGTTACTGGTAGCCAGTAAGGCTAATAACACAGAGGTCATCAAAGAGCAAAACTAAGCAAAATATACAATAGCAGTCTATAGTCTTTCAATTATAATACATCTATATTGGACATATGAAGTTTTAATTGTTAAAATTTTTATATAAAACAGTAAAGCAAATAATGTGATCATAGTACTATTATGTAGTTCCTAAGAGATATGAGTTTTTAAAAATAATATTGTCAGATAGATAGAACCAATACCCTAGCTCAAACTTTCCTATTTATTCAATAATTCAGCACATATTTATTAGTAATCCCTATATGTCAGGTATTAGATTATGTTCCAAGAGTAAAGCACTAAATAGGACACATAACTTCACTCTCCTTAGGACGTAAAGTGTAGTGGCTATCAACACAAAGTGGGCAATTACAGTATATCACAGAAGCTCTGTGGGAATGTAAAGGAAAATAATTTTGTCTCATTTCAAGAAACCATTTGAGGTTTTCTAGGTGAGGCATTTAAGTAGAGGTGTGAAAACAGAATGGAAGATATGGGTCACTTTCCTCCAACAGCCAAGCAAGAACTCAAGAATTTCTCTGGCTTATCTGAAATAGCCTGCCTGGAACCCACCCCCACCAGCTCTGAGATCTTCTGCAGTGGGTAAGTGTCACCCCTGGCACTGGCCTCTGTGAACTGGGGGTTTTAGAATGCGGGGACATTACGTTCTTTAGTGTAGCCAGTACCAGCTGCTTCAAAACTTTGAGCAAAGGTTGCTTCAGCTATAAGTCAGACAAATGCCCCAAACTTATGCCTCCTCCCAAATTACACTGATGATACATGCAGTCAACAATACATTTTATATAATAGAATTAATGACTTCATTTTATTTTATTTTTTACCTTCAGTTTTTTCTTCCAAACATGTAAATTATATACATGTAAACATACTTACCAGTCAATTTCATTGTGTTCCTCAGACCACAACTTGCCTATGATATTGATGTGGACTATTTTTATAAGACTGTAATATATTCCTTACTTTTCTTTTTAAAAAAGCATGACCTTGTAGACTTTGCAACATATATAACAAATTACAAATGCACTTAGTTTTTGACCAGCATCTATATACATCTGTCCTATGGACCTTAGATGACATGGGTATAAAGTTATTCAGTGTAGCAGTGCTTATAAGAAAAAAAAACAACTTTGGGATTGAGAATATAGCATTCAGGCGGTCCTGAGTTCAGTACACTCAACACCACACACACACCTTTAATCCATTCATCACTAATATTTTTTATAGGAGAAATGAAGGTTAGCCATTAGAAGAGTAGGGCAATTCTATGAGAGAAAGACATGGCAAAATTCTGAAGATGAATTGTTCACAAAGCAGGGTGCAGCAAAAAGTATGTACAGTGTGTTATTTTGTTATTTGGTTTTTCGAGACAGGGTTTCTCTGTGTAGTTTTGATGCTTGTCCTGGATCTTGCTCTGTAGACCAGGCTAGCCTTGAACTCACAGAGATTCGCCTGGCTCTACCTCCCGAGTGCTGGGATTAAAGTCATGCGCCACCACCCTCTGGTTTGTATTTTCTTTTTTTTTTTTTTGAGCTGAGGATTGAACCCAGGGCCTTGTGCTTGCTAGGCAAGTGCTCTACCACTGGGCTAAATCCCCAACCCACCGGCTTGTATTTTCAAAGGAGAATACATTGCAGAATTACAGATACAGACAGATGGAGGGCAACCCATGTAGAAAGAGTTTTCAAAAACAATTTTTTTTGGTGGTAGATCACTATACAAAAAAAAAAAAATAGAGTGAGTCATCTTTCATATTATTTACCAAATAAGAATTTGAAGCTTGGCACTGCTTAAGAACATGGAGGAAAAGCTCCCGCTGTATGAGTTGGCTATTGAGAAGAGTCAATATAAAAACAAATGGGAATCAACCCTGAGCCGCAGGCCCCACCCATGCCTGAATTGATGGAGGACACAGAATGTGCCTCCCACCCCCGACATTTTGGTCTGGGGGTGGTGGGTGTCACTATTAACCAGGAATATCATACCAAGTGCTGCTGGAGATTTCTAGGGCTGGGAAAAGGAGAGAGGAACCACAACTCTGCACCATTCCTTGTGGCTGGGCCAGGCAGTAATCAACCCAGCACCACCTGCCACCTAACCAATGCCCTGGCGCTGGTGGGAGAGTACAGGGTGGGGAGGTGGAAGAGAGGGAGGGGTGGAATGTTTTGTGGGCTGGGGAGAGAGGCGAATCTGTAGAGGTGAGGCTGGTGAGGAACAGGCTGACTTGAATGGCCAGTTGGCCAACCGAGTTCAGGGAGATGTCTGGGGCTGGGCTATGGCGATCATCATAGAACCCAACAGCTCTAGTCTCTTAAAGATGAATTGTAGTGTGGTTTCGGAAACCACGTCAGAGCTCACTTCATACTCTCACTCTCTGTGTTAAAATCCACCAATTTTTCTTACACTTCAAAGAGCTTTTTTAAAAATTATTATTATAATTGTGTTTTAATTTTACACTTCAGTCATGGGTTCCCCTGTCCTCCCCACTCCCGCCCCTGCCCCCATCTTCCCCCCAGCCCCTCCCCTCCATTCCCATCTCCTCCAGGGCCAAGACTCCCCTGGGGGATTCATTTAAACCTGGTGGATTCAGTACAGGCAGATCCAGTCCCCTCCTTCCAGGCTGAGCAAAGTGTCCCTGTGTAAGCCCAAGGTTCCAAACAGCCAGCTCATGCGCTAGGGACAGGTCCTGGTCCCACAGCCTGGATGCCTCCCAAACAGTTCAAGCTATTCAATTGTCTCACTTATCCAGAGGGCCTGATCCAGCTGGGGGCTCCACAGCCTTTGGTTCATAATTCATGTGCTTCCATTTGTTTGGCTATTGTCCCTGTGCTTTTCCAATCTTGGTCTCAACAATTCACGCTCTTACAGTCCCTCCTCTTTCTCAACAATTGGAGTCCTGGAGCTCCACCTGGGGCCTAGCTGAGGATCTCTGCATCCACTTCCAACAGTTATTGGATGAGAGTTCCAGCACGACCATTAGGGTGTTTGGCCATCTGATCACCAGACTAGGTCAGATCAGGCTTTCTCTCGAACATTGCCAGCAGTCTACAGAGGATGTATCATTGTGGATTTCTGGGGACCTCACCAGCACTCTGCCTATTCCTGTTCTCTCATGTGGTCATCATTTTTCATGGTCTGTTATTCCTCGTTCTCCCTTTTTGTTCTTGATCCAGCTGGGATCTCCTGCTCCCCTAAGCTTTCTTTCCCTCAAACCTTGTCCTTCATTACTCCCACTGTTGTCTAGGTTGTTCATGTAGATCTCATCCATTTCTCTGTCATTGGGTGATCCCTGTGTCTTTCCTAAGGTCCCGTTTTCTAGGTAGCCTCCCTGGAGTTGTATAGCAGTCTAGTCATCTTTGTTTTACATCTAGTATCCTCCTATGAGTGAGTACATACCATGTTTGTCCTTCTGAGTCTGGGTTACCTCACTCAGGATGATTTTTTTCTAGATCCATCCATTTGCCTGCAAACCTCATGATGCATTGTTTTTCTCTGCTGAGTAGTACTCCATTGTGTATATGTACCATATTTTCTTTATCCATTCTTCAGTTGAAGGGCATCTAGGTTGTTTCCAGGTTCTGGCTATTACAAACAATGCTGATATGAACATAGCTGAGCAAATGCCCTTCTGGTATGATTGAGCATTCCTTGGGTATATGCCCAAGAGTGCTTCAGCTGGGTCTTGGGGGAGATGGATTCCCAATTTAATAAGGAAGCACCATATTGATTTCCAAGTGGCTGTACAAACTTGCATTCCCACCAGCAGTGGAGGAGAGTTCATCCTCTCCAGTATAAGCTGTCTTCTGTGTTTTTGATCTTAGTCACTCTGACAGGTGTAAGGTGGTATCTCAGAGTCGTTTTGATTTGCATTTCCTGGATAATTAGGGATGTTGAGCAATTTCTTAAATGTCTTTCAGCCATTTGAACTCCCTCTGTTGAGAATTCTCTGTTTAGTTCTATAGCCCATTTCTTAATTGGACTGTTGGGCATTTTGATGTCTAATTTCTTGAGTTCTTTATATATTCTGGATATCAGCCCTCTGTCAGATGTGGGGTTGGTGAAGACCTTTTCCCATTATGTAGGCTGTCCCTTGTCTTGTTGACCATGTCCTTTGATCTACAAAAGCTTGTCAGTTTCAACAGGTCCCATTGATTGACTATTTCTCTCAGTGTCTGTGCTACTGGTGTTATATTTAGAAAGTGATCTCTGGTGCCAATGCGTTCTATACTACTTCCTACTTTCTCTTCTATCAGGTTGAGAGTAACTGGATTTATGTTGAGGTCTTTGATCCACTTGGATTTAAGTTTTGTGCACGGTGACAGATATGGATCTATTTGCAGCCTTCTACACATTGACATCCAGTTATGCCAGCATCATTTGTTGAAGATGCTTTCTTTTTTCCATTGTACATTTTTGGCTTCTTTGTCAAAAATTATATGTTCATAGGTATGCGGGTTAATGTCAGGGTCTTCAATTTGATTCCATTGGTCCACATGTCGGTTTTTATGCCAGTACCAAGCTGTTTTTATTACAGTAGCTCTATAGTAGAGCTTGAGGTTGGGGATAATGATGCCTCCAGAGGTTGTTTTATTGTACAGGATTCTTTTGACTATCCTGGGTTTTTTGTTTTTCCATATGAAGTTGAGTATTATTCTTTCCAGATAAGTGAAGAATTGTGTTGGTAATTTGATGAGGATTGCATTGAATCTATAGATTGCTTTTGGTAAGATCGCCATTTTTACTATGTTAATCCTACCTATCCATGAGCATGGGAGATCTTTCTTTCCATTTTTCTGACATCTTCTTAAATTTCTTTTTTCAGGGACTTAAAGTTCTTGTCATAGAGGTCCTTCACATACTTAGTTAGAGTAACCCCAAGGTATTTTATATCATTTGTGGCTATTGTAAATGGCAATGTATCTCTGATTTCCTTCTCAGTCTGTTAGTCTATGTATATAGGAGGGCTACTGATTTTTTTCAGTTGATCTTGTATCCTGCTATGTTGCTGAAGTTTTCTATAAGCTGTATCAGTTCCTTGGTTAAATTTTGGGGGTCACTCATGTATACTATCATGTCATCTGCAAATAGGGAAAGCTTGACTTCTTCCTTTCTAATTTCTATCCCCTTAATCTCCTTATGTTGTCTTATAACTCTGGCTAGACCTTCAAGTACTATATTGAATAAGTATGGGGAGAGGGGATAGCCTTGCCTTGTTCCTGATTTTAATTGTATTGCTTTGAGTTTCTCTCCATTTAATTTGATGTTGGCTGTTGGCTTGCTGTAGATTGCCTTTATTATGTTTAGGTATGTTCCCTGTATTCCTGATCGCTCCAAGACCTTTATCATGAAGGGGTGTTGGATTTTGTCAAATGCCTTTTCTGCATCTAGTGAGATGATCATGTGGTTTTTTTTCTTTGAGTTTGTTTATATGGTGTATTACATTGACAGACTTTCATACGTTGAACCACCCTTGCATCCCTGGGGTGAAGCCTACTTGATCACAGTGGATAATTGTTTTGATGTGTTCTTGGAGTCTGTTTGCCAGTATTTTATTGAGTATTTTTACATCAATATTCATGAGGGAGATCAGTCTGTAGTTCTCATTCTTTGTTGCATCTTTGTTTGGTTTAGGAATCAGGGTAATTGTAGCCTCATAGGAGTTTGGTAATATTCCTTCTGCTTCTATTGTGTGGAACAATTTAAAGAGTATTGGTATTAAGTTTCTTTGAAGATCTGGTAGAATTCTGCACTGAAACCATCTGGTCCTGGGCTTTTTTTGGTTGGGAGACTTTTAATGACTGATTCTATTTCCTTAGGGATTATTGGACTATTTAAATAGTTTATCTGATCTTGATTTAATTTAGGTATGTGGTACCTATCCAGAAAATTATCCATTTCTTTTAGATTTTCCAGTTTTGTGGAATAGAGGTTTTTGAAGTATGACCTGATGATTCTCTGGATTTCCTCATTGTCTGTTGTTATGTCCCCCTTTTCATTTCTGATTTTGTTAATTTGGATGCTCTCTCTCTGTCTTTTGGTTAGTTTGGATAAGGGCTTGTCTATCTTGTTGATCTTCTCAAAGAACCAACTCTTTGTTTCATTGATGCTTTGTATTGTTCTCTTTATTTCTATTTTATTGATTTCAGCTCTCATTTTGATGATTTTCTGGCATCTGTTCCTCCTAGGAGACTTTGCTTCTTCCTGTTCAAGGGCTTTCAGGTGTGCTGTCAAGTCACTAGCGTGAGATTTCTCCAGCTTCTTTATGTGTGCATTTAGTGCTATGAATTTCCCTCTTAGCACTGCTTCTATAGTGTCCCATAAGTTTGGGTATGTGGTGTGTTCATTTTCATTGATCTCTAGGAAGTCTTTAATTTCTTTCTTATTTCTTCCTTAACCCATTGGTGATTCAGTTGAGCAATATTCAGTTCCCATGAGATTGTAGGATTTCTGTAGGTTTTTGTTGTTGAAATCTAACTTTAAACCATGGTGGTCCGATAGAACATAGGAGGTTATCTGTTGAGATTTGCTTTGTGGCCAAGTATGTGATTTTAGAGAAGGTTCTATGGGGTGCTGAGAAAAAGGTATATTCTTTTTTGTTTGGGTGGAATGTTCTGTAGATACCGATAAAGTCCATTTGGAGACATAACATCAGTTAAGTCCATTATGTCTCTGTTAAGTTTCAATTTGGCCCATCTGTCCAGAGGTGAAAGTGGGGTGTTGAAGTCTCCCACTATTAATGTGTGGGGTTTTATATGTGATTTCAGCTTTAGTAATGTTTCTTTTACATATGTGGGTGCCCTTGTGTTTGTGGCATAAATGTTCAGAATTGAGACTTCATCTTGGTGGATCTTTCCTGAGATGAGTATGTAATGTCCTTCATCATCTCTTTTGATTGATTTTAGTTTGAAGTCTATTTTGCTGGATATTAGGATGGCTACACCAGCTTGTTTCTTAAGACCATTTGATTGGAAAGTCTTTTCCCAGCCTTTTATTCTTAAGAGGTGTCTATCTTTGAATTTGAGGTGTAACAGAAAGATGGGTCCTGTTTTTGTATCCATTCTATTAGTCTGTGTCTTTTTATAGGTGAATTAAGTCCATTGATATTAAGGGATATTAATGACCAGTGATTGTTCGTTCCTGTTATTATTTTTATTTTTTGGTGGTAGTGTGTGTGTACTTCTCTTCTTTGGGGTTTACTGCTGTGGTGTTATCTATTTCCTGTGTTTTCATGGGTGTATCTGTCTTCCTTAGGTTGGAATTTTCCTTCTAGTGCTTTCTGTAGGGCTGGGTTTGTGGATAAGTATTGTTTAAATCTGGTTTTGTCTTGGAAGGTCTTGTTCACTTCATCTATGATGATTGAAAGTTTTGCTGGGTATATTAGTCTAGGCTGGCATCCATGGTCTCTTAGTATCTGCATTATATCTGTTCAGGTACTTCTGGCTTTCAAAGTCTCCATTGAGACATCAGGTGTTATTCTGATGGGTTTGCCTTTATAAGTCACTTGGCCTTTTTCCTTTGCTGCTCTTAATATTCTTTCTTTATTCTGTACATTTAGTTGTTTAATTATTATGTGGTGAGGGGACTTTTGGGGGGGGTCTAGTCTGTTTGGTGTTCTATAGGCTTCTTGTATCTTCATAGGCATTTCCTTCTTTAAGTTGGGACAGTTTTCTTCTATGATCTTGTTAAATATATTTTCTGTGCCTTTGAGTTGGTATTCTTCTCCTTCCTCCATCCCTATTATTCGTAGGTTTGGTCTTTTCATGATGTCCCAAATTTCTTGGACATTTTGGGTCATGACTTTGTCGGTTTTAGTGTTTTCTTTGACTGATGAAGCTATTTCTTCTACCGTATCTTCAACACCAGAGATCCTCTCTTCCATCTCTTGCATTCTGTTGGTTATACTTGCCTCTGAAGTTCCTGTTTGTTTACTCAGATTTTCTATTTCCAGCATTCCTTCTGCTAGTGTCTTCTTCATTTTTTCTATTTCCCTCTTCAGGTCTTGGACTGTTTCCCTTGCTTTTTTATGGTTTTCATTCAAGGATTTATTGTTTTCTTCTGCTTTAATTGTCCTTTCCTCTAGTTTTTTATAGCATTCTTCCCATTTTTTGTTTGTCTGTTCCTCCACTTTATTTTTGATTTCTTCTACATAAGGCTCTAGCCTCTTCATTATGTTACTTATAAGGTTGTTTTCTTCTGCTTCTTCCATTCTGGGATGTTCAGGTCTAGGTGTTGGAGAAGGGCTAGTTTCTGGGATGCTGTATTGCTCTTTATTTTGTTGTATGTACTTCTGCCTTGGCGTCTGCCCATCTCCTCTTGGGTTCGTTCTTGGTCTTATCAGTGTACTTGGTCCAGAGAGAGTTGACAGATTTAGGGAGCCTCTCTCTGGTCCAGATGGAAGCTCTGGGCCGGATGGGAGCTCTGGCCCAGATGAGAGTGCTGGCCAGATAGGAGCTGGGGGGCTGGACTCTGAGTCTCAGGAAGTCCCTGTGGTCTCCTTATCTTGTCCAGATGGGAGCTCCTCTTGTCCAGATGGGAATTCCAGGACAGGATGGAAGCTCTGGTCCAGATGGGAGTTCTGGGGCAGATGGTAGCTGGGGGCTCTCTGGTCCAGATGGGAGTTCTGGGGCAGGATGGAATGCTGGACGCTGCTCTCTAAGTCTCTAGAAGTGGCTGGGGTCTCCAGCAGATGGGTGTGGGGGCAAGGCGTTGAGGTTGTAGTGTCCACCACAGGGTCTCTCTGGTCCAGATGGGAGTTCCGGGGCAGGATGGAAGCTGGGGGCTGGTTTCTAAGTCTCTAGAAGTGGCTGGGGTCTCCAGCAGATGGGTGTGGGGGCAGGGTGTGGAGGTTGTAGGGTTCACCAGAGGGTCTTGGAGAGGGGGAACCTTCCTGGTGGGGATGGGGGGTCCTGCCCTATGGCCAGAACCTGGGGCCCAGTTGGGCAGGTCTTCCCCAGAGTGGCTGATGCCCCGGGCTGGGACCCAGGGGCGGTTGCCTCTCTGACTATAACCCCAGGCACTCACCTCTGGTCCCGATGGGAGTTCTGGGGCAGATGGGAGCTGGGGGCTTGTCTGAGCTTTTTTTTTTTTTTAAACTGGTGGTGTATTAAGAACTTGAACATGGGCTGGAGAGGTGGCTCAGCATGCTCTTCCAGAGGTCCTGAGTTCAATTCCCAGCAACCACATGGTGGCTCACAATCATCTGTAATGAGATCTGGCACCCTCTTCTGTATACCTAGTAAATAAATAAATCTTTAAGAATAAAAAAAAAAAAAGAACTTGAATGACTCACCCAGAATGTATTTGTCAGTTCAGTTACCCAGCTCTGCCTACTGTTAGCATAAATTGCTCACAATACAAAAAATTGCATTTTATTATGTCTCCACCAATCTAATAATAATAATAATAAAAGTAGTTAGACATTGAAGGGCAGTTGAATTCATAATGGTGGATAAAAGTTTCACAAAATTTTAATTTTTACTTACAGCTCAGTTATTATCATAGGTGTTTCACCTTATTTTTTTTAAGTAACAAGTTTATTTTGCTCATTAGAAAAAATTTCTCAGTCATCTGACTAACCTCAAATTAGCTATCATTATTTCAAGCAGAAATGGTGTCCCACGGACTGTGTACTAGCTGCGTTTTTACCCAGTTATAAGCCACATGAGCATCTTTCCTTGGGACTTTGCAAAGGAAATGTGTTGTCTGTGTACTGACCTTTGTACCAGATAGATTGCCCAGAAGACAGACACACAAATGAAAATGCAATGGGATCATCTGTTTTTCCCGTTTCACGGAGGATATTCTATACTGCAATTTGTCAGTCTCTGGGTGTATGGCAGGGAGGAAACTAAAGCAGCGCTCTTGATTACTTCAAAGATTTCCCACCACTACCTTTGTGTGATCAGAGAAAATAGCAATAGAGAAAATGACCATTGCTGTTTCATATCATTATAAAGGGAGCTTTGATTTCCTGAACTCACTCAGAACACCCTAAGGACCCCCTAGGCATCCACAGCTGGCAGATTGAGATACATTGACATAATAAGTTTCTGAGTACTAGGATAGAAACTGGTAACATTATTTGGCATCAATAAAGAACACCTGAGCTGGGCAGTGGTGGCACACGCCTTTAATCCCAGCACTTGGGAGGCAGAGCCAGGTGGATCTCTGTGAGTTCAAGGCCAGCCTGGCTACAGAGCGAGTTCCAGGACAGCCTCCAAAGCTACACAGAGAAACCCTGTCTTGAATCCCCCCCCCAAAAAAAACACCCGATAACTGGGGTCAGGAGTGAGAGGAAGATTTTTCACTACATACTCTTTACTTTAATTTTTAAATTTGATCCAAGGGGAATGCATTAGTCATTCTAAGTTAATTTTTAATATTTTAAAGTGTAAGAAACTCAAAAGATGAACATAGGAAAACAAGATGACAGCTTTATACATAGAGAGCGTTCAGCATAGCTACAAAATTTCACAGTGACTTGCTGGGACAATACTAAGACAATTCTTGGTCCACAAGGCTTTTTAGCTTAGAGTCATTGGCTAGGCTCAGACAAGAGCTGCAGTGAGGAAAGTTTAGGCATGGAGAGTGAGCAAGAGTCTTGCAATAAATTACACCTCAATTTGATAACAAAACTCAGGGAGGAAAAACAGAAAGCTGTGTGTAATTTCAAACAATTAAGAACATCCAATCATTCCTGATTCTTATTGTGTTATTGATTTTTCTTTCCTCCAAAGTCTCACTCATACTCCCAAGTGGTAAATCCACACAACTGTATAAACATGTCATTTGGAATAGATTGTGATTTCCTCTAAACAAGCAGCTACAGTTACCTGCTGGCTGTCCTTGGCCAACTTGATTTCCCTTATGTTTCTATCATCTAAAGCAAGCAGTCATAAACCAAGATACTCATGGGTCTCTAGTAGGTCATATCAGTGTGTAAAACTGGTAAACAACAAACAAACAAACAAACAAAAACCTCTCACAGTACTCCATGCATCTTACACATACTCATCAATGGTAGAAGTAAAGTATAGGAAATATGTCACGTTCCTCTTGACTCTATCATGAATAAACAGAAATTAAAGTGTGATTATAAGTAGGACATGTCAGCTGGCCTCTACTTACAGGGAAATTGGAACTGGTAGGCACCCTGGTGACCTGGATGACATATGTGTGTGCCCAGAGGATACCCTCTCCTGTTCTCCTGAGCAGCCCATGGGCTGGTGCTGCCATTGAAGATCTTACTTACCCCAGTCAGAATGCCAGTCCTTAAGGAAACAGAAAACAACAAATATTGGCCTTGATGTGGACAAAAGGGAACCTTTATACACTGCTGGTAGGGGTGCAAACCAGTCCAACATTTATAAAAATCAGTATAGAGGCTTCTTAAAATTTAGAAATAGGTTAACCTTATGATGCAGATACACTACTCCTGGGTATTTACCCAAAGGGTTACATCTCAGCATATCATAGAGAGACTTGCACATCGACTTTTATTGCCATAGCATTTGTAATAGTGAAGCTATGGAAGCAACCTAGGTGTTCAACCACAGAGAAATGGGTAAGGAAAACATGGTATGTAGTCACAGTGGAAATTTCTTTCAGCTATAAATGAGAATGAAATTATGTCACTAACAGGAAAATGGAAGCAACTAAACATAATCACATTAAACAAACCAAGTAAGTCTCAGAAAGACAAATATCGTATGTTTTCTCTCATTTGTGGTTCCTAGATTTTTATACAGTCACATAAAATTGTTTATATATATTAAATGAAAGCAGAAGTGAATTTGCCTAGGAGAACAAAGAGGCTGAAAAACCAGAGGAGAGAAGGTTGAGAAAACAAAGAACAGGAGGAACAGGCATAGGAGGCGAGGAGGCGGGGACCCAGTCAATGCATGGTATAAACCTGCATGAAAAAAAATGTGTGCCAGATATGGTTACAGTGGATTTTGTTTCACAAGAAAAGATAGCAATCCCAATCATTATGGGACATTTCTCACCCATATTGAAAATAGGCAAGTTAAAGAGGTTGAGGCATTTGTAGGCAACACTTCACCAGCTCCCAGCCCCCCCCCCCCAAAAGAAAAGTGTCTGTGTGCTGACTTTTGACTACATGCATGATCTTGACATCATTTATCCAAATTGACTTCCTAATATCTTGGTAAATGCCATCTGAGCCCAAAGAGGATCCAAGACAACTTACCTGTTCCTCTCCATCAGGGCAGCACATTCCAGCCAAGGCTAACTCCTCTAGCATGTGCATGTGGGTGCCTGTGTAGAAGAATCAATTGCAATTAAAGGCATCCTGGCAGTACAGTAAATTAAAGGGCCTCATTGAGCTGGATTAGGTCCTTACTTCAAGCTATGGGTAGCCCCGGCAGACTGGGGTACTCTGTTTGCAGCAGAGGGCAGTACTATGATTCATTTCATCACAAATGAGATCATTATTAAAAAAAAAAATACCACTAACACATTGCTCTATCTGGAAGAAAGAGCAACCCATTACAGGTGATATTTTGATGTCCATTGTGATCTTTTAGTCTTAAAGTTAAGAAATGCAAGCCAAGGGAAGGTGGCCAACACTTAATATCCAACACTAGGATTTGACTAAGTTTTGACTTAGGACCACCTCAAAGCGGTTCCTTGTTCAGGGGTGAGAAAGAGAAATCTTAACCAAACCTACCAGATTTGGTTGCCATGAGTTGCATACTCTCACAGACTGTCCTCCTGCCATTCTGGGCCCACTGTGGTTCTCTAGAATGTCTGGTTACTCTGCCTTTTCATATTGGCATTCTCATGTACAAAGTTCTGGGGGTTAGAAACAATGACTTCAAAACCCTCAGAGTCTGGATTGCTTTTCAGATAATATCACCATGCATTTCATCACTGACTGCCTACTGTGTCTTTCCTAAGGTAAAATGATACCATCTTGGTGTCATTACATAGCCTCACCTAAATTGCATGTGTTGTATCTATGTTGGAGGACCAAACTCCTTTATTCACCATAATAAGTATTTTTACTCTGCAGCTTCCAAACTACTTCATCTATCCATTCCAGAAAGGAAGTTCTGTTCAGACTTTATCATCCATCAGTAAAGTGAAACAGAAAGATGACTGGTAGGAAACTAATTTTGCTGGTAATACAACTAGTCTACCACACTGGCTTTGTACATGTCTCACTATGAATCTCCACGGAGCATGTTCTTCCTCTGAGGAAAAATAATTTCTGCTCCTGTTACTTTCTTTACATCACCAGCTTCACAGAGACATTTGAATGCATAGGAACACTCCGAGATGTCTAAGAGCAGTTACTGGATTTGGTTGTCTATAACAAGAATAAAAACCAAAGGCAATAGGCCTAGAAGTCAAGATAAAAATGAGAAAAGCCATCTGGCAGTGTTCATGACACATTCATACTGTCTAGCTTTTCAAAGTTGCCAGAAGACTGTTTCTCAGAACTACCAAAATTATGAAAGCAATAATCAAACATCAAATTGCAATAAAAGTTAGATATGAAATATTCATTCAACATCAGGATGTCTTTGATCTACTTACTGGCCTTAGGAATATAAAAAAGAATTAGTTCAACATCTAGGCAGAAAAACAACCACCTCAAAGAGAAAAGGGTTGGCATCTCACTTTTCTCTACAGCACTATCAATGCCAGAGATGATAAAGTATGAAAAGAATTCTGAACTTTAAAGGTAGAACCAAGAATTTTTTTTCAAGGCATGAGGAAAGAACATACTCAAACGAAAAAGACCCCTGGGAATAAAATGCAGAGTTCTTGCAAAGAAAAGGGAAATTGCAGCCAACATTCAGTGGATTAAGAAACGTATTACAATTTTTTAAAAAAGGATGTGGGGATACAGTGGTAGAGCTCTTGTCTGGCATATGCAAGGCCTTCGGTTCAATCCCCAGTATCACAGGAGTATGTCAACAACAAAAATGAAAATTGGATAAGCAGTTGTAGAAGAATGGGTGCTAAGTCATTATCTATTTCTTTACAGCACACAAGATAACAGGAAAAATCTCTACAGAGAATGCTGATAATGTAAAAATAAAAACACAGTCATCAACATGGAAAACAGAGAGAGGCAGGTGACAAAAAGTGTAGCGAGTCTTTTTCTCTCCCACCACCCAGCTCCCAAATAATGACCCAGAGACTAATTATTCATTATGAAAGCTTGGCCTTTAACTTAGGCTTGTCTCAACTAGCTCTTATAAATTAAATTACCCCCCCCCCTTTTTTTTTGTTTTTTTGAGACAGGGTTTCTCTGTGTAGTTTTTGTGCTTGTCCTCGATCTTGCTCTGCAGCCCAGGCTGGCCTCGAACTCACAAAGATCCACCTGGCTCTGCCTCCTGCCTGCTGAGATTAAAGGCATGTGTCCACCATGGCTTGGCTTAACCTGTATTTTTTTAATCTACGTCCTGCCATGTGGCATTACCTCTCTTCTATCTTGCACTTCCTGTCTCCTCTCCTTGTCTGGTTGGTGATCTGCCTTTCTTTTCCCTAGAGTCCTCTGTCTCTGGAAGTGTGGCCTAACTTCTTTCTTCTTAGCTATTGGCCATTCAACATTTTACTACACCAATCACAGCAATACACCTTCATACAATGTACAGATATCTCACAATATTTTCCTCTTTTTGTCTAAATAAAAAGGAATGGTTTTAACTCTAACATAGTAAAACTATATACAATAAGAACAGTTATCAAGAAAGAATTGCATTTACAATGTCAAGTCCATTTCTATTTGGAAAATTTGAAGAATATTATTATCTTTATATAATTTGAAGAGTATTATCTTTCCTATCTTAGAGAGTTCAAAGTTTTATACATAAACCATTTTTCATCATAGCATCTATTACCATCCTAAAAATATCTTTTTAGACCTTAAAACATCTTCTTAGATAAACAACTTAAGCTTTTATGTAAGTTTCTTTTCTGAATTTGGTAACAAGGAAAATTGTATCTATAACTATCTCATTTCAACTCCATCAGAGACCTGAGGAGGATATCATATTATCTGAGTAAACAGGAAGTACAGAGCAAACAACTTCCAAAACTAAGAAGTGACAGAAACAGCTGGCTGCCTGGATAGTCACCCAAGGTTCCTCTGCAAAGTCTGGGCATCTATCTTTGGCCTATAAGCCTAGAATATCTGGGTGGACTTTTCTAAGAAGCAGGAATTTTGAAGGACTGTCCCACCTTGTCTCAGCAAAGTTTGACAGTCTTACTCCTTTGTGTCCTGCTTGTCCTGTTGGTATAGTATACTGTCAGCAGTCAAGACAGGGGCAGTTTCCTGCCCAAATGGCTAGCTTTGCCACATTGAAAGAAAACTCCATATAGCAGTTCGTTAATGACCATCATCCTTTTTAAAAAGTAAATTGGTTCTGCCAGGAGCAGACATGTCTGTAGATGTAACCATCTTGTTAAATAAGAAACACAGAGCCAACGGCAGAGTTAAAAGCTAAGAGGTCAGAGCAATAGCTGAGAGCTGAAAACCTTACCCTTCACTGCTGTTCTGTCTTTTCTCTCTACAAGAGACCTACTTCCTGTGTTTTTCTCTTTTTTATAGACTTTATGTTCTGCCTTCTCATTGGTTGTAAACCCAACCACATGACCTCCTTGTAACTGCCAGTCTGTACAGACCTCCAGGTCTTCTATGGTTTAAGATTAAAGGCGTGTGTCGCCATGCTGGCTGTAGTCCTTGAACACACAGAGATCCGCCCAGCTCTGCCTACCAAGTGCTGGGATTAAAGGCATGTGCCACCACCGCCCAGCTTCTGCTATGGCTTTCTCTGACCCCAAGGCAACTTTATTAATGTACAAATAAAATCACATTTCAGTACAAATAAAATATCATCACATTTCCCCTTTTCTATTTTAATAAAAAGAAAAAAAGGAAAAAAGTTATAACTAATATAAGAAAAACTATATATAAAAGTAAAATAACTACATACCATATATACAAGCAATAAATACCTAAAAAATGTCTCATCCATTTGTATTTGACAAATTCAGAGAAAATAATTCCATTATCTATCCTATTTTGGTAAGTACAAAATGTACCTGATTCACTTTCTATCCTACTTTATGTTACTAACAGAACTGTTTTATAACGTCTTTCAAATTTATACACTTACACCTCTAGTGAGTTTCTTTTCTGAAATCCTTAACAAGGAAAACTATAACTATAACTAACTGATCTTCAACTCCCTCAGAGACCCAAGAAGGAAATAATACTACCTAATAAAAAATAAGAACAGGAAGTGCATGCAAGCAGCTTAAAAAAAAAAAAAAAATGTGAGTTTTGACAGAAACAGCCAGCCGCCTGGGCAGTCACCTGAGGTTTCTCCACAGTGTTGGGGCATCATCTTATTGTATCTGACAGACTCATTTGTGAACTAGCATGTATACAAGGTCAACAGTTTGATCTCACATTTGGTCAGAGCAGTCCATGTACCAGAAACACCTGAATTCCACTAGTGTCATTGCCATGATTCAGGATTTTAAATTCTGGAAATTGTTGATAATTTTTTTAATTCAGCTGTTCATTCTTTTTGGTTGTGTATATGTGGCTTCATCTCGGCATCCTGTTTTTTTCCACATCCCTTCATTAAATGCCAGTCTACTATTGAGAGGTGTGAACTTAGTTACTCTTCAAGAATAACTGTTTCAGGTGCTGTTCCATTGCACATCAGAAGCCATTGGCCCACTGCCTATTCAGCTGCCTTCAAAGAAAAGGGCATGGTATGATTCCTGCTACACATGTCTCACTGTCATGAAAAGCCTCATGCTATTAAAACATTTTAAATGCCATATTCTGTAGATCTTTGAAGTGTTTGAAGACCATCTATCTATTTAAAATATATCTTTTGACCCTGAAAACATACCTAATAAGACTATAAGTTTGAAAATTATAGATGACTATTAGTCTGTATTTTTTAATTATACATTACATTTTAAATAATGTGCATAAACACAATACCTTAATTAAGAGTTAGAAATATATATACAGTATAACAAAATTAACTTTAAATTTGTATCAATAAACCAAAATCCATACCAATGTAAAGTATTTAAGATTAATAGTTATTTTTGGATTAAAATAGATTCAGTAATCTACCCTTTTATCCTATCATTTCTTTATCCCCCTTTTCTTTTTAGAACGAGATCCCTGAATCTAATCTCCTTTGTTCAGCTTTTTTCCTGACCATTACTAATAACAACTTAAAACCAACCCCCCTTAAATGATAGTAAATATCCATAACCCATCTTTTGGGAATGTGCACATAGTTCTCTAGCCTGCTTCCTGTTGTTTGGGGGCACTGTTAATCTTTGGACTTTGAGAAAATTTAGGATAATGGCTAAGTCTGGGCTGTAGTATTCTGTGAGGCTGGATCATCTCACTCACCAGCCTTGAAGCTTGTTTTAAATGCTGGACCATGTGGGCCATCTGCTTTTGTTGTTATCTGGTCTCTTGTTCTGAAAATACATAAACTTTTAAAGGTGACATACATGTGTGCATTAATACAAGTATAGACCACTCATCATACATAAGTCAGCCAAAGATTTTTTTGTTTTATGTTTGAGCAGGTAAAATATACCTCACCTATCTTGTGGTTCTTTTAGGTTTATTTATGTTTGTACTCAGATTTTTTTAGGGGGTCTTCCTTGATCAAATCTGATCCATATTAATCTGGAATGAATCCATATCCTGTCCTTTACTGTGGAAATAAAAACATAACCTCTCCCACAAAGTAACACAACTTTTGACTTAAATTTTGAAGTCAAGATAACTTTAAAATATATAGGTAAATTGAATCTAGTAGTTTTCATAATCCAGTGTTTCTTAGCCATCGAAAAATTTAAACACAACTCAATAACCTACAGGATCCAGACTCTCTGTGTATTTCCCATATGGGAAATTTATGTGGGCTTATTATATTTTTATCACTCTATTCCTTTTTTAAGGACTTTCTAAACCCTTTTTCTTTCCTCTCCCAAGCCTACACATATTTTTAAACACACTGTAATCTGTTTCAAGTTTTTTTTCCCCCATCTGAATCTGTCTTTATTGTATCTGTGATCCTTTTCTGTCTGCATGAGCAAAATTTCAACTGCTGTGTGACTTAGATCAGTGCATGCTGGTGATGGCTTCTCCCTCTTGGTTCCCTGAGAGCCTAGTCTAATGGCGGAAGTACATTTATCACCAGCTCTGGGAGCTATGATTACCACCCTAACTCTAGGAAGGTTCTGGGTCTACATCATCACCAAGCAGTGTGTCACCCACTGCTCATAAACACCATTTAAGTACCTGGTGGCAAGGCCTCTCAAAAGAGCTGCCTGTTTTTGCCACTAGCACTGAGCCAGGAAGCTGTTTCTTAAAGGAGCCATGCCTCTGTTCATCATCAGCAAACAGAACCCACTGTAGAAAAGATGGTTACCAAGAAGCCACATTTATTCCATTTTTGTGTGTTTGGATTTCTTTCCCAAGCTCTCTCAGGTTTTATATGGGTGTGCTTGACCCATATTGGACACCATTTGTAGGCAGAGTTTTTCTGTCCTGATTGCCTACTCCCAAATAACCAGTAGCTGCTTCCCAAATAACTGACTTAGAAACTTAATATAACATATAAATGTTCAGCTAATACCTTAGTTTTGTTACTACCTAACTCTTACATTTAAATTAACCCATATTTCTTATCTATGCTTTGCCACATGGATCATGGTTTATTACTTAGTTTTTCTACATGTCCTGCTTTCTTAATGGCTGGCTAGAAAGTCCAGACTCCACCCTTCCTCATCCCATCCTTCTCAATTTGGCTTTTCCACTATCGGCCAGTCAGCTTGTTTATTAAAACAATCATTGCAGCATATATTTTCACAGTGTACAGAAGGATTATTCTACAGCATTATACATTACATTTTTGTTTGTTTGTTTTTGGTTTTTCGAGACAGGGTTTCTCTTTGTAGTTTTAGTGCCTGTCCTGGATCTCGCTCTGTAGACCAGGCTGGCCTTGAATTCACAGAGATCCACCTGACTCTGCCTCCCAAGTGCTAGGATTAAAGGTGTATGCCACCACCGCCCAGCTACATTACATTTTTAAATAATCTGTATAGGTATAATACTTTAAACAAGAGTAGAATTACACACACACACACACACACACACACACAGTACCAATGTAAAATATTCAAAAGTAGACTCAACAATCCACCTTTTTATCCCATCATTTCTATACTATATCTTCCCCTTTTCCCTTCAGAAAGAGGTCCCAGAATCTAATCTACTTTGTTCAGCTTTTCTCCTGACCATGATCAATATCAACTTGTACCCAATCCCCCTAAGCAATGACAAATATCCATAACCTACCAAATGACCAAAAACCACCCACTCCAACTCTTGGGAATGTGGGCATAATGTTCACTAGACTGTTTACTGTTGTCTTCAGCTTTGGCATCTTTAGGGGACTATGAGAGAATTGGGATAATGATCTTGGGAGAGCTACCTGTATTGGGTAGTCTTGGGAGAGCTACCTGTACTATTTTTTGTTTAGTCTCTGTGTGACTGGAAAGTATAGAGCTTTTATCTGAAGTCTGGCTGGATAGTCTGTGAGGCTGGACCATCTCAGCTAGTGGCTTTGAAGTTGTTCTATATGCAGAATTTTGTGGAAACTGCAACAGAGGCATTGTGAGAGGCTAGATCACCTGAGATGTTTGTCTTCATTGGTGTCTGGTCCTTTTTTTCTGAAAACATATAAACTTTTAAAGGTAACATATATATCTGCATTAACACAAGTATGGAATGCGCAGTGTGCACAAGTCAGCTAAAGATGATGTTTTTGTTCTATGTTTGAGCAGGTAAAAGACATCTGCCAACTTTATAAGTCTGTTTGGACTGTGTAACCAAACTGTAATATAAATCTCCATTCATGTTATATGAAAGGATGGCATGCAATAATAAGTCACAAAGACTCTGTAGCCAACAAGATTTATCATGTCTCATCCAGTCTCAGAGCTGTTCCCTTAGTAGAGGGCTCAGCATATACATCACCTATCCTGTAGTCTTTCTTGGCTTTTTCCCTCATGTCTAGAGCCAAGATCCTCATGAAGTCTCCCCCAATCCAATATGATCTCTATTAAATTTGAAGGGAACCAGAACATTTTGTTACCTGTGGAAATAAAGACATAACCTCTCCCCCAAAGCAACGTATTATTTTACTTTCATTTTGAAGTTAAGACATTCTTAAAATACATAGGTTGGTTTAATTTAGCAGTTTCCATAATTCAATGTCTTTCAGCAGCTATTGGTTTTTGTACATTAGCATTTAAAAATTTAAAGTCAATAATGCACCATATAGGATCCAGACACCCTGTTTATTTCCCATCTTTATGTGACTTGTTTTTTTTATATTACTTTAATCTCTCTTTAAAGACTTTATTATTTTTAAACTATTTTTTTCATGACAGTCTATGCTCATTTTTTTTCTTACTTTAGCGTATAAGCACATTTATAAATCTTTTTAGAGGTTTTCCTGTGTCAGACATGGTTTTACTAAGCACCTGCAGCATTTTTGAACCATGTGAACCAAGTCTTAACCTGCTGGGAGGCTCTACACATGGTGCTGGCTGGCTGAAACCCACAGCAGTGACCCTGAGCCTCATCTCTGTATGCCACAGCCCACCTGAGAGATGGTGGGACTAAGAATCAGGATTTGGCTCCATGTTGGTGTGTTTGGAATATTTTTAAAGCTTTCTCAGGTCCTATGTTGAAATATTTGGCTCCACATTGGGCACCATATGTATTGAGTCTTTTCTCTCCCTCCAGCCAGCTCCCAAATAATGACCCAGAGACTTATTATTGATTATGAAATCTTGGCCTTTAGTTTACGTTTGCCTTAAATAGCTCTTATAAATTAAATTAACCCATTTTTTAAAATCTATGTTCTGCCATGTGACATTACTTCTCTTCCATCTTGTGCCTCCTGTCTCCTCTCCTTGTCAAGCCAGCAAACCTTCTTTCCTCTTGCCAAAATCCCCTGTCTCTGGCTAACCTCTTCTTTCCTAGCTATTGGCCATTCAACTCTTTACTACACCCATTACAGCAATACACCTTCACACAGTATACAGATATCTCACAAAAATGCAAGATGTTGAGGTCATTGTCTTTTACAGCAATGAAAAATGAATGCTGCCTAAAACTCAACCATTTAGCTGAAATAAAAAAAAAAATATGTTGTCCCTATCATTTTAATAAAGTCAAGAATTTTTAATTATTTCCCTCTCATATTGTATATTTTGATCATAGTCTCCTTCAAACTCTTCCTAGATCCACCTCCACTTTTGTATCCACCCCCAACTTTGTGTTTTCTTTTTTAAATAATCCACCAAGTCCAATTTGTGTTGTTAATGTACTTTGGAGTATGGGACCATCCACTGAGTATGTTCTGCCTACCAGGAGCCACATCCTTTAAGAAAACTAACTCTGAAGCCACCCACCATCTGTCCATAGTCCCTTAGTTAAGGGTAGAGACTCTCAAACCTCTTTTCCCCTCCATGATAGGATGGTGAGTGGCTTGATTTTATGTTTGCAACCACAGTTTCTGTGAGCTTATGAGTGTTGCAGTGCCCTCACATCCAGAAGACACAGTTTTACTCCAGTCTTCCCCAACCTCTGGCTCTGTCAGAAATTCTGCCCTCTCTTCCATGATGGCCCCTGAGCCTTATGGTGGTGATGGTGGGTGTCATAGATGGCCCATCTGTGGCAAAGCACTCCATTGGTATTTATTTTCTGCACGTTGACTAAATTTGTGTTTCTGTGTAGGTCCTGGTCACTGTACAAAGAAAGTTGTCTAATGAGGTCTTAGAGCTGCATTAGTCTGAGTCTAGGGATACAAATTAAGATGGTATGTTCATGCTATGTCCATTTAGGGGAAGAATGGTAGCAAGCTCACCCTTGAGACCTGTCAACTCTCCCACCATGTATTCTTGGCCAGACTTGTAGCAAGCATGTGTACTGAGGAGCTGGTCTTAGGCACTATCAGAATGTATTTGTTTACCCTCATAACACAGGGTTCGGGGCTAGGTAAGCCTGTTGATGACCCTCCCTGCTCCACAGCAGCCCACATAGCACCTTCCAGGACCACGAGAAACAGCCAGCAGGGAGGAAGCTTCTTGGTCCATATTAACTTGACTTGTGTCCTGCGACAAATGCTTAAGAGGTCTTCAGCAATGGGGTCATACAATCAAGTTCTGATGGGCAACCGGGAGGAACGACAGCAGCCTCTGGGACACTTATGATTCACTCTAAGGGAGACATCCTACACTTGGCCCTGCGTTTGTTTGTTTGTTTATTTTTAACTCCCCTCCCCACCAATCTATGGCTTTTTCCCTTCCCTTCTTCCCTCCCTCCCTTCCTCCCTCTCTCTTTCTCTCTCTCAAACATACACACACACACACACACACACACACACACACACACACACACACACACACACACGCAGCTTATAAAATAGTGGATTTCCTATCCCCTTAACAAACTTTTAAATTAGAGAGGTTTTTTTTTTCATTTTTTTTGTTTTGTTTTGTTTTTGAAGAAACAATGTGAAAAACCATGAAATCCAGCTATGCTTTAGTTTTTATTCTATTAAATACATTTAAAATCACTTTAAGAAAGGACTATGAAAGAGCGCCTCTCTCCATCCTTCTGCCTCAGACAGAAGAGCTTGATTAAGACACTGGATTAAGCACCTTGCTTTGGTGCTGCCCATGTGGATGAAAGGATGGTTTGGTGGATGTTGACTGTTAGCGCCTACTTCTTAGTCAAGTGGTGTTTTGTCCTTTTCATCTTTGCATCTTTAATATTTCTTGAAAAAGTTAATTGTGTACTTTTTTTTTTTAACAGAAAGATGTCATAGTATGTACTGAATATTGACATTCTCCTTGGGAACTAATAGACTCCTAGAATTTGTTCACAAACTGACTTTGTGATCTTCTAGAAATGATATATGTGTTTTTATTTTCTGTTTGGATACCAAGACTTTAGTTAATTTTGCTATTTTAGTAAGGTTACATATAATTGTAGCAAGTATCTTAAAAGTTCTTATTAATAAAAACAAACCTGGAGACTGGTATTGGGGTGAATGCTAGAAGATCAGAGTAACAGAACAGGCCACAGCCACCTCACCTCGCCAATTCCTCAGCTGATCCTGTTTCCTCAGACTTAAAGCCTCTGGATTCTTATCCAGATAGATCTCAGCTGAACCTCTACTAAAAGCCGAAAAGCTTAAACTGCTATAGTTCCTCCTCCTCACACCTTAACTACCTTTCTGCCTCCTGCTATTACTTCATGGGATTAAAGACATGAGTCACCATGCTTGGCTGTTTCCAATGTGGCCTTGAACTCACAGAGATTCAGGTGGATCTCTGCCTCTGGAATGCTAGGATTAAAGGCATGTGTTACCACTGCCTAACCTCTATGTTTAATATTGTGGCCGTTCTGTTCTCTGACCCCAGATAAGTTTATTAGAGGCACAATATTTTGGGGAACACAATACCACCACATATAATACTGCACAATATTAGAGATGATTTTTTAAATAGTGCTCCACCATTCAACCTTTACCTTTACTTATAAAATTCACTGAAAGGTGAGCCTTGGCTCTGTGGATGCTGGAGAATACTTAGAAATCCAGAATTGTTCATTGCGGATTCACATATAGCCAAATTTCAACATGTCCATTTGAACCAGTCTCACATTTGACCTGGAAAGAGTAAGGGTGACTAGGCAAGAGCATGAATGGACTCCTGATCTCATGGCATCACCAGTGCTATTGGCAACACCCTTGTTCCATGGCGGTGGAAAAAAGCCTGACAGGGTAGAGCAGTGTCTCCCAACCTGTGGGATCGAGGCCCCCTTTGGGAGTTACATATCAGATATTTACATGATGACTCATAACAGTAGCAAAATTACAGTTATGAAACAGCAATGAAATAATTTTATGGGTGGTGGTCACCACAACAGGAGGAACTGTATGAAAGGGTCGCAGCAGTGGGAAGGTTAAGAACCACTGAGCTGGAGCCTCCTTTGTTTAGCCAAGGTTGTGATTCTAGCTGTGATCCTGCTGTTTTCTCAGCCTGGCATTTTGGTGTTCCTAGTAATTCTGGGGGCTAACCAGCAACCTCTTAATAAATTCCTTTTCTGTTTTCATCAGAATACATCAATGTCTCTTATTTGTATTCCAACTATGATTTTGTGCTTATGCTTCCTATATATTTACTTGCATTTTAAATAATTGGTACAGAACCTCAAGCCTTAAATTCAAATTCCTGTAGTTGTCTGTATTATTTATTCTGCCCTTGCCTTTGACAACCTAGTTGCCTTTTTTTTTTTCTCACTTAATAATGGACTTCTGTGTTTTTTCTTTGTAGTAATTCCATCAACAAACATTTATTCTAATAACCACTGTACTGGGCTCAAGAGGGAAGGAAATCTGGCTACGGTAACACACACCTGTAACCCCAGCACTTGAGAGGTAAGGTCAACTCCTCAATCAGGAGTTCAAGGACAGCCTAGGCTGTGCGGAAAGTTTGAGGTCAGTCTGGGCTACTAGAGACTCTTTGTCATAATAAAACAAACGAAAATGAAACAAAAACAAAAGAAAAAAGAGTATGTGGCTCCTAGCAAGGAATTCAAATTCCAAAGGGGAAGAAAGAGAAAAAGAAAGACAGAAAGGAAGGAAGAAGAAGAAGGAGGAGGAGAAGAAGAAGAAGAAGAAGAAGAAGAAGAAGAAGAAGAAGAAGAAGAAGAAGAAGAAGAAGAAGAAGAAGAAGAAAAAGAAGAAGAAGAAAGAGAGAGGGAGAGAGAGGGAGGGAGGGAGAGAGAGAGAGAGAGAGAGAGAGAGAGAGAGAGAGAGAGAGTAGATTCAGGAGCAGATTGACTACAAGGCTTCATTTTTTTTTTCTGTTCATGAATAGAACAGAGCACAAAAGCTAAGGCCCCCAAGGAGCTAAAGCCTTACTCCAGGAGGGGACCTTAAGAGCTGAGAAGTAAGGCTGGCAGAAGGGCCCAGGCCATCATTGCTGTCAAGCCACACCAGTGTAGCCATCTGGCACATGGGAAAACTCTCTAAAGTGCGGTGGGCGTGTCTGCGGGTTGTGTTCCTCAGTCTTGTGAGATAACCGAATCATCCTGGGCTTGTTAAGTTTTAGTTCAAAGGGGTTTGAGTTCATCCTTTTAAACCCAGGTCCCAGGAGAAAACTGTGGCAGGAGATGAGCTTGGAAGCAAAACTCATGAAGGGTTAAGAAGTTTCGATTTTATCCTAAAGGCAAAAGGCTGCTATTCAAGGACTGAAGACAAGCAGTGACTATTTCGTATTCACATCTTAGAAAGTTCACAGGCAACAGTAACATGTTTGAGAAAACACATCTTGGCAATGGGAGATGCTAGGTTATTAGAAACACTATGCTGGGAAAGACTACAAATTCGAACTAACACTGTAGTCCAAAAAGCAGAGAAAGTCATCAAGATGGAGTTTAAATGCCATCAGTTTGGTGACAACATGCTGTGAGGTCCGGAGGAGTCTGGAGTAGGAAGTTGGCTCAGGGGCTTCTATGAAAGGCAAGAGATGGAGAAGTTCAAAACTCCCCAGCAAAGTGTTGGCTTTGGTTATGTTGCTATTGAACCAAAAATAATCCAAAGCCTTGTGAGAGCTTCTGTGCTTGAGTCCAGAACTCAGAACATGGGACTGTATAGAAGCTGTGGACTGTCTGTCAGAGGCAAGGGGAAGAAGCAGGGAGTGAACAGGAAGGCAGGCACTGGCGGCCCATCCAGGAAGGCCCTCCCCAAGGTGCAGTTCTTTTTGTCTGGACACTTAGGAAAAAGGATACTTGCTAGAACCAACAGACTGAGGTCTAAGGAAGGACCTAGACTTCTATATAAAAACTACTTTTTGTGGATAATAGCAGTATAGAACAGTAGTTCCTCCATTTGTCACATTTGCTACATGCTGGAATTGCCTGCTATATAAAAGCTCTTGAAAAATTCAAAGCCAACCCGGGCACAATGCACTACACTTATAATCACCTGGTCAAGACCATCCTGGACTACACAGCAAGGACCTATCTTGAAAACCCAAATAAAATAAAATAAAATAAAATAAATTCAATGTCCGTATGCTCTACATGTTATACCATTCCAATAAAGTAGCATTCCCGGGGTAGAGGGAGGGCCAGGTATCAATATTTTCTAAAGAACCTCAGTCTAATCCAATGTGTAAGAAAATTAGGAATCAGGGGTTGGGGATTTAGCTCAGTGGTAGAGCGCTTGGGTAGCAAGCACAAAGTCCTGGGTTCGATCCTCAGCTCTGAAATAAAAAAATAAAAAAATAAAAATTAGGAATCGCTGACACAGGTTGTTATTGGCTGGACTGGCCTAAGTGAAAATTTCTGACATAGCAGCTGAAAGTATAGTTCAAGGGTAGGCATGAAACCAGGCAAGGAGCAAAGCCCAGATCACAGCTGAAGAGACAGCATCAAGCTTCAGATCCTCAGAGAAGAGGGAGTAGGTAGATCTGACCTTTCTCAGAAGCAAGTCCCAGCTCAGAGCTGTAAGACTGTTACAAGGTTAACAATGTACTCCTGAATGGAAACAGTGTAAGTGTAAAGGACCCGGTCCTCTTATTTTTTTGCAGACTGACATCTGAAAGATTCAAAGAACATTTGAGATTGAACTGGGAGCAAACAGAGGGAGACTTGGAAGAGGATGAGTAAACCCTGGAGCACGTGATCGTCTAAGAGCATCAGAGGAAGAGATGCTGTTCCAGGGGAAAGGAAAGGTACATTAGAGGAAGAAAAGGCGAAATCAGTGAAGGCAAAATTGCAGGAGTCAATGGCTGAGAATTACAGGGAGGCACACTTAGTAGTGGCCATGCTGGAGAAAGAAATGGCAGGGTAGCTGAAAAATGTCAGTCGGACTTATCTCTTCATTCCTGTGGGGGGAAAAGTAGAGGGTGGGTGTCTTTTCTTCTGCAATCTGCTTGATAGTCACTATCTTAGTCTCATTTGATTGGTGCGTTATTGAGGGATGGAGAGGAACTGTTTGAAATTCAAAATGTGCTAACATCATCCGTTGTTCTCAAGTCCGCATTACACAGGCATGATCACGTTCCTAACAGAAGCATCCTGAAACAGGCCCCTAAAATAATCAAAAGGAACAGAATAAAGCCTTGCCTGGGAGTGCTGACTAAAAAAAAAAAAGTAAAATGCTTTGGAGAGGGGAAGGGTAAGAGGGTTGTGACTGAAGCATCCAATTAACCATCTCCCTCAGCAACGTGTCTCATTTCCATTCACTTTATTCCATTCTCACCCCCACTGGTCCATTCTCCAGTGCTCCGGAGTCCCTGCTCCTCTAGTCCATCTCTCACAGCAGTAGGGCTACTGCAGCTCTTTACTCTTTCTGTATCCCATTGGGGTCAGAAATCAACCAATACACTCCTGGCTTGGGCTCTGAGTAGAATGCCCTGGGTCTGTTTTCATGTTCTGTTGCTCTCGGGTTTTGTGACCTTGAGCAGAGAAGGTAAGCCCCCGTGTGCCTTAATTGTATCACCTGAAAAGGTGGCAGGAAGAACGCTTCCGTGATAGGAACATTACAAGAAAGAATAATCCATTCATCCATAGAAGGGCTGTGGGGGGAACAGCAGTGTGAAGCAATCTATCTCACGCAGATTTGGGCTTCTCTTCTATAACATGCCCAGGAAACACAGCTACCTAGATCGTTATGGAGATTAAATTAGAGAGTGCACCTGAAGTCCATCAGCCTCATGTATAGGCTATACTAAACAACAACAAATGGGAGCTGTTATAATTACAGAATCCCAAGTAAAACAGCCCTTTTCCCAGCCTAAACAAATAATTGCATATCCTGTGCTCTGCTCCTGACTCTAGTTTTACTGTAGACATCATTTCTCTATTTATTGTTTTTAGGTAGGTTCTTGCAATATAGCACAAGCTGATCCGAACGGATGGTAGTTCTCCTGCCTCAGCCTCTCCAGTGGAATGAGTATCTTGCTTCATTGACAGTTGCTCACATCTTTATATTCAGGTCCGTGGATGAGAATGTGGAAAAATTGTAGGCGGAAGTGTGAATTGTTTGGAAGAAATGGTAGTAAGCAGACTCTCCAAAGATAGGAGTTATATAAATTGGGACATATGTATATGACAGAATATTTCATATAATACATTCCATATTAGACACTGCCTGTATACATATATTATACTATATTAATATTGAAAGACCCCTAAAACAGACTATAAGTGAGTAGAACTATAAAGCAATGTAAATTTCTTTCTCACGAATGTAAATGTCTCCTTTTGTGTAAAATTAAAGATAGCTAGGACTTTATGCAGATTTATGCTTTTTTAAATTGGGAAGTATAATAAGCAATTGTGCATGTGGAGAAGGAGGTAAGGCAGGAGAGAAATACAGCTTCTTGCTTTCCCTTTGTAACATTCTGTGCCGAGTTCTATAATCTTCTAATCCATCTCTCTTTTTTTTTAATGGTGGTGGAAAGTGAGATCAAAGCCCACCTTTGTTTAGTTTATTTTTTATTCTTTCTATATTGGTGTAATATTCATTATTTAGTATTTTGGTGATGCTTGCGATTGAACCCAGGGTATTGTACACGATAGGTAAGTTCTCTACTATGGAGCCATATTGAGCCCTTTTGGCATATTTTTAAAAGTATTGTATAAATGGCCCATGTTAAGTGTTTTGAGATGACATTTTAAAAAGACATATTTCTTTTGAGAATCTTATACATCAGTTCTGTATTCACCTCATTTTCCTCCTCCTGCCGACTCCTACCATGTCCCCTCACCGCCTTTCAAATTCATGACCTCTTCTCCCTTAATTCTTCCTTAATCATTATTGTATATAACAATCATACACACACACACACACACACACACACACACACACACACACACACACACTATGAGGGCTATTCTTAGTTGTAAACTTGACTATATTTGGAATTAACTAAAACCCCAGCAGCTGGGTGGGTACTCCTGGGAGGGACTTTTCACTTCAAATGATTTAATTAAGAAAAAGACCTACTTTTAACCTGGTAGGAAGATACACCTTTGGTTCATATTTTTTGAGGCAGAAAGATCCACCTCTCATCTGGGCCACACCTTCTGCCTATGGAAAGGACATGGGAGAAGAAAGCTTGCTCTCTTGGTCTGCTTGCTCTCACTCTGAGTGGCAGGCCAATTCCTTCACTGGCATTAGAACCTACTTCTTCAGGATTCTGGAGTATACCAAAGACTAGCAGAGACATCCAGCCTCATGGACTGCACAGTGACTGGATTCTTGGGCTTTCTGTTGGTAGACAGCCATTGTTAGACTAGCTGGACCACAGCCTGTAAGCCATTCTAATAAATACTATATATATATATATATATATATATATATATATATATATATATATATATATATATTATATATATAATATATATATAATGCCATATAAAACACACACACATATACATACACACACACATACACACACACACATACACACACATATTCTATAAGTTCTGCTCCTCTAGAGTATCCTGACTAATACAGCTTTTGGTACCAGAAATGGCTCTAGAACACCGGAAGTATAAAAATGAATTGTTTAAGTATCTGGACTAGACTTTCTAATTTGCTAACACCTACAGTTACTGAAACCTCTCCTAGAAGCTTGGAGAATACTGAAAGCCCATGGTGTGAACTATTTTCCAGCCTTAAGGCGACAAATGCATGTGATTATTCTGATTCTCCAGTTGTGAGAAGCAATAGATTCGGTGACTCTGTACACAAAACTTTTGACCGTTTGTAGGAGAACAAGGAGACTGAAGATGCTGCTTGGTTGCTCCTGCATCTCTGGATAAACTGACAAAGGAAAAGAATGAGGTCCGTGATAAAATGAACCAGCTCCTAGCATCTCAGAATATGATGAAGGACAACAATGAACTCAGTGATAAAACTGACCAGCTCCAGATGCACACAAATAATCTAATGGTTTATAAGTGTGCCCTGGAAGAGACTCTTCTCTCCAGCAGCCACAGAGCTCACGTTGCAGAAAATCAAACCAAAGCCCGCATTATTAGATTGGCTGAACTACAGCAAAAATTCAAGTCCCAGCCACGGAGGGTGTCAGAAGCTAAAGTCAGGGCATTACTTGGTAAAGAATGGGATCCTGTAACTTGGGATAGACGTGTGGGAGGACCCCACTGAAGCTGAGAACTTTGAACCCTCAGATTCCTAAGGATTTATCTCACCTGAGGAGGTTGTCTCTCCATCTTCAGCAGAAGATGTACTCCCACCCCCTGAAATGGTGCCTCTTTTGCCTTTGATGAAATGAATCCTTCATTGTCTGCCAAACAGCTGGTTAGCTCCTCTGAAGGAGATGCCAGACAAGACAGTACTCACATCCCTCAGGGCCCACCAATAGTTAGTTACCTTTAGACCTTAAGGCTTTAGACTTAAGGCCAGGAAGGCTCCTAGAGGGGAGATAGAAAGTGTAGTCCATGAGGAGGTACACTACACTACTACAGAGCTTAATGAGTTTGCTAATTCATTCAAGTAGAAGTCTGGGGAATATGTGTGGGAATGGATTTAAAGGGTGTGAGATAACGGTAGAAGGAACATAAGACTGGATGAGGCTGAGTCTATCGATATGATCCTATTCAGTGGAGATTCTAGGTTTAATATGGAAGCTTCCACAGTTAAAAAAAAAAAAAAATGCCAGAAATTTGTTTGAATGGCTGGCTGAAGCATTTGCCAAAAAGATAACTACTGAAAAGGAGTTGGAGATGCCTGATATCCCTTAGCTTAGTGCTAATCAAGGGATTTTAAGGCTCAGGGAAATTGCAATGCTAGAGTGGGTGTGCTGTGTAAAAGCTAACCCTCCACAATGGAAAGGCCCAGAAGACGTGCCCTTCACTAATCACTAATCGTATAAGACCCAAAATGGTGAAAGGGTCACCAGCACATTTGAAGGGCTTTGTTGTCACCCTTTTCCTTGTGCCAGACCTCAGGGTTGGAGACGCTGTTGCTCAGTTGGATGGATTAAATGCAATGGGTTTAATTGGGCCCCAAGGTAGCAGGGGCCAGGTGGTAGCATTGAATGACCAAAGGCAAAGGCCAGGTGAGCGTAGTTATCATAGTGTGCAGCATAGACAATGCAATGTCCGTGGTGGGCTGACCTGTTATTGGTCAGCACATGTAAAATGGTTTTTATGGTGGCGTGACTTGTATGGACCTTTGGTACTAGCTAGCCAATCATGTTTCCAGGCATGAAATAAATAAGAAGCCAGTAAGCAGCACCCCTCCATGGCCTCTGCACTAGTTCTTGCCTCCATGTTCCTGTCCTGTTTCAGTTTTTGTCCTGACTTTACTCAATGATGAACAGTGATGTGGAAGCATAAGCCAAATAAACCCTTTCTTCCTCAAGTTGCATTAGTCATGGTGTTTGATTACAATAGTGACCCTAACTAAGACATTATCTATAAAACCAACTGAAAGTGGCATTTTAATAGTTGTGGAACACTCTACAAGATGATACATGTGATTTATGATCCCTTTGCAGATTATTTAAATGTATAATGTTTTGGTGATTATAATACTGAAATGAATATTTATTCCTTTAGAAAGTTCTGTACATGGAAAAATTTTAAGCAATAGTAACATTTTTACTGACAACCTTTTAGAGTCTTAGAGTCTCTCCCAGGTGTTTGGAAAGGATTTAGTGTAACTCTGGAATTAGCTATTTTGAAGCTAATGCCTTCAAAATGCCTTGCAGATAAGGAAGACTCCTTGAATGCCCAGAGGCAATGTGGCAGTAGGTGAGGAAGAGACGGGAGATAAAGTAAGATGTGAGGTCGTACTTCCAGGCTGTGACTCCCTTATTCTGCAAGGATTTCTTACAGAACCTTGTGAAGCAGCTGATCTGCAGTGAAGAGGCACAAAGACACATGCAAAGCCTGGAACTAATTATGTGGTAAACCTGGGAATTAGCAGAAGTCTGGTGAAGGTCAAAGTCTTACCAATCAGAAGTTAGGGATGTGTGGTGGGCCACGCCCTTAATCCCAGAGGTAGAAGCAGGCATTTTTCTGAACTCCGACCCAGCCTGGTTTACTGAGCTCCTGTCCTGCCAGTGCTCCACAGAGAATCTCTGCCTCAAAAAAACAAAGACAAAAAAACAAAAACAAAACAAAACAAAACAAAAACAAACAAACAAAAAAAAAATAGGAAAAGAAAAGATACTAGGGATGGACTCAGCGTTGCTAACCAGCCTTTCTAGGGATAGACTGTCCACTCCTTTTCTTTACCTATGCCTCCTCAAGGACCTGTGTATCCTCTGGCATTATAAAGTCTTCACCATCTGGCTCCTTGCCTCTCACAGGGGATATACACATTGGAGCTCCCAGTAACTGAGAGGGAAGAGACCCAATTCACCTCACCATCACCAATAGTGGGATATTATAGTTTTTAAATCTTTAGCAATTTAATCAGAAAGTTTTCATTATTTACTGACTTGGCTTTTGAGGTTTAGAAAGATTTATCATTTTTTAAAATTTTATCTGATTCCTGGAAAAATGGCATCTCACAGGACCTTCTTTATCAGGCCACACTGATAGAATGGCAGTTTATATGGCATGTGACTTTTGTCAGACAAACTCTTGCTGTGTAGTCCAGGTTGGCTTTGAACTTTGATCCTCTTATCTCAGCCTCCCAAGGGTAAGAGTTTCTAGGAATGAGCCACTGCGTCTGGCTTGTGCTAGCTGTTTTCTAATTGCTCTTGCAAACATTAACTTAAAAATCCATACAGTGAATCTATGACCTGGTTGTACTTTTCCTCCTGTCCTAGATGGCATTGTTCGGTCAGAGTTAACAGTGATCAGAAGCTAGCTTTGCGGCTGGTTCTGAGTTGGTGTTCCCAAACCCAGCCATGCTGCCTCTTCTTACACCCTGCACAACCAACCCACACTGTCCTTCCTCTATTTTCAGGTTCACACCTGCACCAAAGTCCACTCACTTCTTCCTAGCTTTGGATAAATTCGCTATCTACTCTCAAAGAGTGCTCTCTTCAGGACTCTAGTATCAGCCAGCTGAAAAATAAAAACCTCAGTAAAAGCGAAAAACAAAACTATTCCCACTCTATCTCTCCCCATCGTCTCAAAAATTTTTTTGTACTTCTGTCCAAACTCCCCTTTTTATTGTATTATTTATTTAATTTTGGTTTTTCGAGACAGGATTTTTCTGTGTAGCTTTGGTGCTTTTCCTGGAACTCACTTGGTAGCCCAGGCTGGCCTCCAACTCACAGAGATCCGCCTGGCTCTGCCTCCCGAGTGCTGGGATTAAAGGCGTGCGCCACCACCGCCCGGCTCCTTTTTATTTTTCAATCATGTATATTTATATATGTGTTGGGACAGATGCATGCCACAATGCACGTGTGTAGAAGTTGGAGGAAAACTTTTGGAGGTTTAAAGCGCACGCCTTTAATCCCAGCACTTGGGAGGCAGAGGCAGACAGATCTCAATCAGTTGGAGGCCAGCCTAGACTACAGTGAGTTCCAGAAAGCCAGGGCTACAGAGAGAGAAACCCTGTCTTGAAAAGCAAACAAACAACAAAAGAATATAAGGTCTTAGAGTTAAAAAGAATGATAGTTCTAATCTCATGTTTTATTGGTTAGAGCATGCTAATTTCCATGTCTAAAGAACACCATTATTGGTAGAACAACAGGACCCAGGGCTTTGTACAGAATATTATATGTAGGTTTATGTTAATGTGTATTCACAAATACACACAAATACACACTTTTATCCATGCACTATGTGTCTAAAAATGTTATAGTATTTTCCATCTTACTCTGCAATAGGGTCTCCACAGCTACCAAAATTTCTGCTGCTTAATGAGTGTTCCACATGAATTACTGAATATGACCTACAGACTTTTAAAGTGAGTAACAATGAAAATATACCCTGAAGTTCTCTTTAAAATAACCATAGTTCACCTATTTTCTTCTTATACATAGAATCTATTGTACAAGAAGTAGCAATCCTGTTAGAGAGTTGGTGAGCCATTTGGAATTCAGCTTATTCCAAAACTTTAGGGCCTGCCTTTCTTCTCCAAAGGGGGAAGCATGTTTTTCAAATTCCCTCTCTGTAGAGGTATTTCAAAGGCAGACACATTTGATCCTGGCAGTCAACTAAGATAGGTGTGGTAACAATTTTACCTGCAAGAAAGGAAAAATGCCAGAAATTAAATAATTTGCTCAACACTTTATAGGAAATAAATCAGAGATGAAATTCAAATTCAAGAATACAGCCTGGCATAGTGACACTTGGGAGGCAGAGGCAGGCATATCTATACAAGTTTGAGGGCAGCCTTGTCTATACAGTGAGTTCCAGGACAGCCTAAGCTACATATGAGACCCTGTCTTGTAAAAAATTTAAAAAAAATGTGAATTTGAACCCGTATATGTATATGTATGTATATGTGTGTGTGTGTGTATACACACACATTTGAAAACCCCCCCCCACACACACATATCCCTAACAAAGGTTTTTCTACCTCTCATAGGTTGTCTTTTTCAAAATGGCAGGAAGAAAGTTTTATTTTCTGCTTAGTACACAATGAGTTCAAATTAATTTAGGATGGGCAAGGGAGGAGGAAAAAGAGATTATGCCTGCTTCTTCTTTTTGTTTCTAAAAAGAAAGTGACACAGAGTGTTCAGAAAAATCAAACTCTAACTTAATTTTTCATGCTTGAATCCACTTTATGGAGGATGATTTACATAAAATAAATGTGCTCATCTTAAGTCTATAGTTTAATGAGTTTTGACAAATGTGCAGACTCGTGTACTCATCACCGAAACAGGAATTGCAGCCTTGCTATGGTATAGAGAATTCTATCATGCCTTACTTCCTGGCTCCAGGCAACCACCCATGTGCTTTCTGTCAATTTAAATTAGTTTTACCTATTCTAAAATTCCACATAAATGCGATCATATGGCAAATACTTTTTTTGTGTCTGACTTTTTAAATTTCTTTGGCCTAATGTTTTTGAAATTCATGTCTGGTACAAATATCAGTCGTTTACTCCTTATTATTCAAGAGTTTTATATTTAGTAACTATACCGTAATTGTCTTAGCCATTCACTTGTTTTTAACCATTTGACTCAGCTCAAGATTTAGGGACTTATCAATAAAATATCTATGATTATTCATATGTAACCTTTGTGTGTTTGATTTTTTTTTTTAAGCTGAGGATCGAACCCAGGGCCTTGTACTTGCTAGGCAAGAGTTCTACCACTGAGCTAAATCCCCAACCCATGTGTTTTTGATTTTTTTGTAGTCAAATATCTAGGAGTGAAATTGTTCCATTATATAGGAACTGTATATTTACTTTTGTAAGAAAGTATCAAATTACTCTTTATTGGGACTGCCCCATTTTACACAAGCATTCTGGTTGCCAGATCTTCCTAATGCTGTCTGGGCATCTTCATGATTTTCACCATCTAGTGAGTGGATGACTGTATTGTGTTGTAGATTATTTTGTATTTCACCAATGACTAATAGTTGTGAGCATTTTATATGTTTATCTGCTACCTCAACATTTTTATTGCTAAGTGAAGATACCATAAGTTTTTCTATGATGATATACTTTGAGGTTCTATTTTTTTATGGACATACACATATGTTTATATCTAACCACTTTCCCCCTTTGCCATTATGAAATGCCCTTCTTAGTCACTGGTAATAAATTTTGCATTAAACATGTCTATCTGATACCAATAGAACCATTCCAGCATTTTTTTTTTTTTTGCTATTCTTTGCTTTAAAAAAATATTCTTTGTCAATTTCATGCATGTATACAATGTATCTTGATGGCATCCACTCTCAACTCCTCCCAGTTTCCCCTCCAATGTGATCCCCTCCCACTTCCATGTTCTTTCCACCCCCTTCTCATGACCCACTGAGTCCAATTCGTGCTGCCCACTGGCATGTTGACAGCTCATGTACATGTCTGTACGGCTACTGTTAGGAAGTGCAGCAGCCATGTCCAAAAGATATTTTACAGCACTAATGTGTATTAGTATATAATGTAAATATAAACATTTAGAAGGCAGTTTGATAACCTATGTTTTTTGTTGTTGTTGTTGTTGTTTTGTTTTTTCGAGACAGGGTTTCCCTGTGTAGCTTTGCGCCTTTCCTGGGACTCACTTGGTAGCCCAGGCTGGCCTCAAACTCACAGAGATCCACCTGCCTCTGCCTCCTGAGTGCTGGTTGGGGATTTAGTTCAGTGGTAGAGCGCTTACCTAACAAGTGCAAGGCTCTGGGTTCGGTCCTCAGCTCCAGAAAAAAAAAAAAAATGGAATTTGGGCATGTTACTTGATAGACTAGATAACCTATCTTTTGTAGCAAACTGGCAGAAATGTACTGTGGATATCGCTCTGTGTAAATAAAGTTCTGATTGGCCAGTGGCCAGGCAGGAAGTATAGGTGGGACAAGAGAGTAGAGAATTCTGGGAAGTAGAAGACTGGAGAGAGACACCTCCAGCCGCCGCCAGGAGAAGCAACATGTAAAGACACTGGTAAGCTACAAGCCATGTGGCAAAGTATAGATAAGCAGAAATGGGTTAATTTAAGATAAAAAAGTAGATAACAAGAAGCCTGCCACAGCCATACAGTTTGTAAACAATGTAAGTTTCTGTGTGCTTTCTTGGTTGGGTTTGAGCAACTGTGGGACTGGCAGGTAAGAGAGATTTGTCCTGACTGGGCCAGGCAGGAAAACTCTAACTACAGAAATGAGTTCCACATAGGGCCTATGACTTCCTGGACTGCGGACCTTTGACTAGGTTTAAAGCATAAGGCATGAGTTCCTTCATGTGGAGTAGGTCTTAAATTCAGTTAGAAAGCAGTTACTTATCTCCATAACGTTCACGCCAGTAGCACCATCTGAGCACATCTTGCCTGGAAGGCCAGCATAGTAACGTGTTCGATCCAACATTGGGTAAGACTGTGGAATTTTCTTCCCCAGTGGTCTTCATAGCACCTTCTGGTTCTACGACAACTACCCATGTTTTACTTATTATTGGAATAGCATGTTTTCCCCTTCTATTTACTTTCAATCTGATTGTGTTTTATATTTAGAATGGTTCCCCTACAGGCAGCATATGAATGGCTTCTTGTATGATCTGACAGCTTTTAAAAATTAAATGAAGTGTTTATGCCTCAATTATCAATTAATAACTATTTTTTTCATATGGTTGGGTTTGTTAGCCAGTTTATTATTTGTTTTCTGTCTCATTCTTTTTTCTCCCTTCTTCCCTTTATTATCCACTTTTGGATTATTTCAACATTTCTTACAATCTCATTTTTATACATCTGTTGGTTTTAGGATATCACCCCCACCACCGTTTATGAGATATCATCCCACCCTGTAGCTCTGGCTGGTCTTGAACTCAAGGCAATCTTCTTGCCTCAGCCTCCCCACCCCCATTGGGGACATGGTTTCTCTTTGTAATAGTTCTGTCTATCCTGGAACTTGCATTGTAGACCAGGCTAAGCTCAAACTCACAGAGATCTGACTGTCTCTACCCTCTGAGTGTTGAGATTAAAGGTGTTGTGCTCCACCAAGTCTGACTATTGCCTCAGCCTTTTGAGGACTAAGATTATATGTATGTACCATCAAGCCTCAATAAGTTATATTAAGATACACTTCTTTTCATATTTTACATGATTGCTCTAGGGATATTCCACATTTAGAGATTATTACATATGAAGTTTTTTTTTAAATTTATTTACTTTTATTTTATGTGCATTGGTGTTTTGCCTGCAGGTCAGATCTTTGAGTTACAGACAGTTGTTAGCTGCCATGTGGGTGCTGGGATTTGAACCCGGCTCCTTTGGGAGAGCAGTCAGTGCCCTTAACCATTGAGCCATCTTTCCAGCCCCCATATGAAGTATTTTTTAAACAAATTTATTTATTTTATATCCTGGACACAGTTTCCCCTCTCTCCTGTCTTCCCAGTCCCCCTGACTCATTCTCCCTCTGTTCTCACCTCACAAACCACTCCTTCTCTGGTTCAGTTTAGGAAGGGGCAGGTCTCCCCTGCGTATCAACAAAACATGGCATATCAAGTTGCAGTAAGACTAAGCACCAACCCATAAACCTGTAAAAGAGTTGGGGACAGTCCCTGCTCCCACTGTTAGGAGTCCCGCAAGAAGACCAAGCTACACACAACACTAACATATGTGCAGAGTGCCTAGGTCAGTCCCATGCAGGCTCCTTGGTTGGTGGTTCATTCTCTGTGAGCCCCTGTGAGCCCAGGTTAGTTGATTCTATGAGTTTTCTTGTGGTGTACTTGACCCCTTTGGTGCCTACAATCCTTTCTCCTCCTCTTCTGCAGGATTCCCCAAACTCTACCTATTGTCTGGCTGTGGGTCTGCACCTGTTTCTGTCAATTGCTAGATAAAGCCTCTCTGATGGCAGTTGGGCTAGGCACCAATCTGGTCACAGGAGATGGCTGATTCAGGCAACATATCTGCTATTGCTAGGATTCTAAGCTGGGGTCATCCTCTAGATTCCTGGCAGATTCCCTTGTGCCAGGTTTTTACCTGACTCCACAATGCCCCCCTTTCCAGTAGTCTCTTTCTGTACTCTCCCTGTCCACCCCCTCAACCTGATTGCTCATGTTTCCATTCCCAACCACCCTCAGTCCATTCATGAAATCTCTTCTATTTCCCCTTCCTTGGAAGATCTGGGTGTCCCCCCATGAACCCTCCTTGATACCTGGTCTCTCCAGGTCTGTGGATTGTAGCATCCTTTATTTTAAAGTTAATATCTACTTATGAGTGAGTACATACCATGTTTATCTTTCTTGGTTTTGATTATCTTACTCAGGATGATTTTTTTCTAGTTGCATCCATTTGCCTCAAAATTTCCAGATGCCATTGTTTTTAACAGCTGAGTAATACTCCATTGTGCAAATGTACCATTTGTTTCTCAGTTGAGGGTATTTAGGTTGTTTCCAGGTTCTAACTCTTACAAATAAAGCTGCCATGAACATAGTTGAGCAAGTGTTCTTGTGGTATGATTGAGCATCCTTTGGGTATGTGCCCAAGAGTGGTATAGCTGGGTCTTGTGGTAGGTTTTTTCCCCAGTTTTCTGAGGAACCACCACACTGACTTCCAAAGTGGCTATACTTTTTTTGCACTCTCACCAGTGTAGATGTAATTCTAAAATGTTTTATTGAATAAGAAACACAGAGCCAAATGCAGAGTTAAAAGTCCAGAGATCAGAGAACAGTAGCTAAGACCAAGACCGCCTTATCACACGCTGCCATCCTTCCCCTGAGAAAGAGACCTACTTCCTGTGTGTCCTGTCTTTTTAGTGACTTTCTGTTCTGCCTTCTCATTGGTTGTAAACCCAACCACATGACCCCCTCATCATTGCCTGTCTATACAGACCTTCAGGTCTCTATGGTTGGTATTGAGATTAAAGGCGTGTGTCTCCAAGCTGACTATGTCCTTAACACACAGACTCTGCCTGCCATTTAATCGGATTAAAGTCCTGCGCTGCTCCTGCTGCTGCTGCCGCCACCACCACCATCACCCGGCTTCTGCTATGGCTTGCTATTCGCTCTGACCCCAGGCAACTTTATTTATTAACATACAAATAAAATCACATTTCAGCACAAATAAAATATCACAATACACCAGCAGTGGAGGAGTGTTCTTACAGCTGATAAACAATTTTAGTCAAGTGGCAGCATACAGGATTAACAAACAAACAAACAAACAAACAAACAAACAAAAAACCAGTAGCCTTCCTATATACAAAAAATAAATAGACTGAGAAAGAAATCAGAGAATCAATACCCTTTATAATAGGCTCAAATAATATAAAATATCTTGGTGTAACTCCAACCAAGCAAGTGAAAGATTTATATGACAAGAACCTCAAGTCTTTGAAGGAAAAAAAAAAAATCGAAGAAGATATCAAAGATGGAAAGATCTCCCATGTTCATGGATCAGTAGGATTAACATAGTAAAAATGACCATTTTACCAAAAGCAATCTACAGATTCAATGCAATCCCTATT